>NC_133362.1:11493022-11503022 GCF_049309525.1 Garra rufa | reverse complement strand
GACTAGACACATGACAGGAAGCAGGAAGTACAACTGTATAAGAGAGCAGCATGACAAACAAAGGACAGTCACCAAACTGTTGGATTGAGGAGTTGCTAATTTTAGAGCTCACCTTTCCATTCACCACCTGCAAACTTTGGATTACACTTTCTGTGGATTGTATATACACTGGTGGACAGTCACATTGGACTTATCAACACACTGGGGTTCTTGGACTGTTTTTAGGGTATGGACAAATGAACTGTATTCTTTTAACAGAGTTTACCTGTTTTTAGGGTATGGACAAATGAACTGTATTCTTTTAACAGAGTTTACCTAGTTTTATCGTGTTGTTTTAAAGTCTTTTATGTGAACCTTGTAAATACACCAAATCTATTTAAACCAATTTTCTTTTATGTCTCATTCTTTTAACCACTAGTCATCTCTCACAGTTAAATCTGACCCCATTTTAGTCTTGTAACTCGGCTGATAAGGCCGATTGTTACACTTTTATGGGAGACCGCCTGGGAATACCAGGTGCTGTAAGCTTTTGCCTTTTCTTCACTATTTATATAATATGCTGGCTTTTACGGAGGCTGATCTTTAAATAGCCCACTTTTTGGAGCAGCCCTCGCTTATGGCCATACCGCGCTGAGAGCGCCCGATCTCGTCTGATCTCGGAAGCTAAGCAGCGTCGGGCCTGGTTAGTACTTGGATGGGAGACCGCCTGGGAATACCAGGTGCTGTAAGCTTTTGCCTTTTCTTCACTATTTATATAATATGCTGGCTTTTACGGAGGCTGATCTTTAAATAGCCCACTTTTTGGAGCAGCCCTCGCTTATGGCCATACCGCGCTGAGAGCGCCCGATCTCGTCTGATCTCGGAAGCTGAGCAGCGTCGGGCCTGGTTAGTACTTGGATGGGAGACCGCCTGGGAATACCAGGTGCTGTAAGCTTTTGCCTTTTCTTCACTATTTATATAATATGCTGGCTTTTAGAAAGACGTGTTTTACCGCTCTATTTATTACAATCATTTACATGTATTATAGAGTTTTAAGTGTTTTACATGTTTTTTAGGCCATTTTATTACTCTTAACATTTTAAGTGTATGTGTCTTTAATAAATGGATGGTTGGCCTGTCATGTGACTAGACACATGACAGGAAGCAGGAAGTACAACTGTATAAGAGAGCAGCATGACAAACAAAGGACAGTCACCAAACTGTTGGATTGAGGAGTTGCTAATTTTAGAGCTCACCTTTCCATTCACCACCTGCAAATTTTGGATTACACTTTCTGTGGATTGTATATACACTGGTGGACACTCACATTGGTCTTATCAACACACTGGGGTTCTTGGACTGTTTTTAGGGTATGGACAAATGAACTGTATTCTTTTAACAGAGTTTACCTGTTTTTAGGGTATGGACAAATGAACTGTATTCTTTTAACAGAGTTTACCTAGTTTTATCATGTTGTTTTAAAGTCTTTTATGTGAACCTTGTAAATACACCAAATCTATTTAAACCAATTTTCTTTTATGTCTCATTCTTTTAACCACTAGTCATCTCTCACAGTTAAATCTGACCCCATTTTAGTCTTGTAACTCGGCTGATAAGGCCGATTGTTACACTTTTATGGGAGACCACCTGGGAATACCAGGTGCTGTAAGCTTTTGCCTTTTCTTCACTATTTATATAATATGCTGGCTTTTACGGAGGCTGATCTTTAAATAGCCCACTTTTTGGAGCAGCCCTCGCTTATGGCCATACCGCGCTGAGAGCCCCAGATCTCGTCTGATCTCGGAAGCTAAGCAGCATCGGGCCTGGTTAGTACTTGGATGGGAGACCGCCTGGGAATACCAGGTGCTGTAAGCTTTTGCCTTTTCTTCACTATTTGTATAATATGCTGGCTTTTACGGAGGCTGATCTTTAAATAGCCCACTTTTTGGAGCAGCCCTCGCTTATGGCCATACCGCGCTGAGAGCGCCCGATCTCGTCTGATCTCGGAAGCTAAGCAGCGTCGGGCCTGGTTAGTACTTGGATGGGAGACCGCCTGGGAATACCAGGTGCTGTAAGCTTTTGCCTTTTCTTCACTATTTATATAATATGCTGGCTTTTAGAAAGACGTGTTTTACCGCTCTATTTATTACAATCATTTACATGTATTATAGAGTTTTAAGTGTTTTACATGTTTTTTAGGCCATTTTATTACTCTTAACATTTTAAGTGTATGTGTCTTTAATAAATGGATGGTTGGCCTGTCATGTGACTAGACACATGACAGGAAGCAGGAAGTACAACTGTATAAGAGAGCAGCATGACAAACAAAGGACAGTCACCAAACTGTTGGATTGAGGAGTTGCTAATTTTAGAGCTCACCTTTCCATTCACCACCTGCAAACTTTGGATTACACTTTCTGTGGATTGTATATACACTGGTGGACACTCACATTGGACTTATCAACACACTGGGGTTCTTGGACTGTTTTTAGGGTATGGACAAATGAACTGTATTCTTTTAACAGAGTTTACCTGTTTTTAGGGTATGGACAAATGAACTGTATTCTTTTAACAGAGTTTACCTAGTTTTATCGTGTTGTTTTAAAGTCTTTTATGTGAACCTTGTAAATACACCAAATCTATTTAAACCAATTTTCTTTTATGTCTCATTCTTTTAACCACTAGTCATCTCTCACAGTTAAATCTGACCCCATTTTAGTCTTGTAACTCGGCTGATAAGGCCGATTGTTACACTTTTATGGGAGACCGCCTGGGAATACCAGGTGCTGTAAGCTTTTGCCTTTTCTTCACTATTTATATAATATGCTGGCTTTTACGGAGGCTGATCTTTAAATAGCCCACTTTTTGGAGCTGCCCTCGCTTATGGCCATACCGCGCTGAGAGCGCCCGATCTCGTCTGATCTCGGAAGCTAAGCAGCGTCGGGCCTGGTTAGTACTTGGATGGGAGACCGCCTGGGAATACCAGGTGCTGTAAGCTTTTGCCTTTTCTTCACTATTTATATAATATGCTGGCTTTTACGGAGGCTGATCTTTAAATAGCCCACTTTTTGGAGCAGCCCTCGTTTATGGCCATACCGCGCTGAGAGCGCCCGATCTCGTCTGATCTCGGAAGCTAAGCAGCGTCGGGCCTGGTTAGTACTTGGATGGGAGACCGCCTGGGAATACCAGGTGCTGTAAGCTTTTGCCTTTTCTTCACTATTTATATAATATGCTGGCTTTTACGGAGGCTGATCTTTAAATAGCCCACTTTTTGGAGCAGCCCTCGCTTATGGCCATACCGCGCTGAGAGCGCCCGATCTCGTCTGATCTCGGAAGCTAAGCAGCGTCGGGCCTGGTTAGTACTTGGATGGGAGACCGCCTGGGAATACCAGGTGCTGTAAGCTTTTGCCTTTTCTTCACTATTTATATAATATGCTGGCTTTTAGAAAGACGTGTTTTACCGCTCTATTTATTACAATCATTTACATGTATTATAGAGTTTTAAGTGTTTTACATGTTTTTTAGGCCATTTTATTACTCTTAACATTTTAAGTGTATGTGTCTTTAATAAATGGATGGTTGGCCTGTCATGTGACTAGACACATGACAGGAAGCAGGAAGTACAACTGTATAAGAGAGCAGCATGACAAACAAAGGACAGTCACCAAACTGTTGGATTGAGGAGTTGCTAATTTTAGAGCTCACCTTTCCATTCACCACCTGCAAACTTTGGATTACACTTTCTGTGGATTGTATATACACTGGTGGACACTCACATTGGACTTATCAACACACTGGGGTTCTTGGACTGTTTTTAGGGTATGGACAAATGAACTGTATTCTTTTAACAGAGTTTACCTGTTTTTAGGGTATGGACAAATGAACTGTATTCTTTTAACAGAGTTTACCTAGTTTTATCGTGTTGTTTTAAAGTCTTTTATGTGAACCTTGTAAATACACCAAATCTATTTAAACCAATTTTCTTTTATGTCTCATTCTTTTAACCACTAGTCATCTCTCACAGTTAAATCTGACCCCATTTTAGTCTTGTAACTCGGCTGATAAGGCCGATTGTTACACTTTTATGGGAGACCGCCTGGGAATACCAGGTGCTGTAAGCTTTTGCCTTTTCTTCACTATTTATATAATATGCTGGCTTTTACGGAGGCTGATCTTTAAATAGCCCACTTTTTGGAGCAGCCCTCGCTTATGGCCATACCGCGCTGAGAGCGCCCGATCTCGTCTGATCTCGGAAGCTAAGCAGCGTCGGGCCTGGTTAGTACTTGGATGGGAGACCGCCTGGGAATACCAGGTGCTGTAAGCTTTTGCCTTTTCTTCACTATTTATATAATATGCTGGCTTTTACGGAGGCTGATCTTTAAATAGCCCACTTTTTGGAGCAGCCCTCGCTTACGGCCATACCCCCACCTGAGGCGCTAGAGAGCAAACAGGAAGTGAGTTGGCAGTTTGTAGTGTGCAGTAGGTGAGATAGGCTCACCATTTTTCTGGGTGTTTTTTCACATTTATTTTGTTTGTTTTTTAGTTAGAAGGAGTTTTTTTTTTTTTTTTTTTTTTGAGGAAGGTTTTTTTTAACCCCAAACAGGTCTTTCTGTTTGGGGTTTGAGACAACCAAAATATGGATTTAATGGACAAAGAACACGGACTGGTAAAACAACATGAGATGGGAAATGCGGAACCAGGATTTGTTGCAGACATAACTGAAAGGAATATAAATGAAAGACATGGAGAAAACAATAATGAAACGTGGGCGACGGTGGTTTCAAGGAGGAAACAAGAAAGAAAAACAACTGGACAAGAACGGAAAGGAGATCTACAATCAACTGAAGGTATTGGAATTGAGAAAGAAGTTGGAGAAAAAAGAAATGTTTTATCTCAACGACAACAAATGATACAGAAATTAAGCAAACAAACAAGGTATCAGAGGGAATACAAGAAAGAAGCAACATTAACAATGACTGTTAAAGATATAGAAAATATAACAATACTAATGATAATTAAAGCAGTTGAAGAGAAAGTTGGAATGGGAAAATTGATCGGACTGAGAAGAAAAAATAATTATGATTTTGAAATGACTATGGAAAGTGAGATGGACTGTGATTTGCTGTTGAATGGAATAATGATAAACGGACAAGAATGTGAGATAAGGAAATTGTGTGCAACAGAAAGAATGGTGTCTTTCTTGAGTCTGCCCAGCTATATTGAAGATGAGGAAATCAGTCAAAAACTAATCAATTGGGGTGTAACTCCCATTCTACCACTAAGAAGAAGATATCATCCCGGGACAACGGTGGCAGACGGAACACGATTTTTGAGGGTAAAGTTTCCACAAGAGGTGACGTCTTTACCATACAACACAAGCTTCAGGACTGAAGAAGGAGTGCAGTACTTCAGAGTGATTCACGATAATCAAGTGAAGACATGCAGGATCTGTGTAAGTCCGGAGCATGAAAAAAAGGACTGCCCACAATTCACATGCAGAAATTGTCTTGAGCAGGGGCATTATGCGCGAGACTGTAAAGTCCCGCGGTGCCAAGGCTGCCAAAAGACAATGTTAAGATGCAGATGCGAGATAGAAGACGAGGAAAATGAAGATCCAGGAATGGAAATACAAGAGGTAATGGGAGTTACAACAATTGAGAGGTTAAATGACTCACAAAGGCAGACGCAAGGAGAGGACGAGAAACAAGATGACGAGGAAGAGGAGAACAACAACATAGATGAGAATAAAGAAAAGAAGGAAGATGAAGAACAAGGAATTGAGATGGGAGGAGGAGCGAACAAAGAGGATATAAATTTGATTAAAGAAGGATTTTCTAAGGAACAGGACGATGTGGACACTAATGAACTGGACTACGAAAAAGGACAAGAAAAAGAAAAAGCTGAGGATAAGGGAATAAAGACACTGACTGAGGTAAGAGGAGCAGACAATGGGGGGGAAATTCGTGGAATGGAAAACAAAGGAAAAGAAAGACTGAATAGATGTGTAAAAACAAGAAAAGATGGCTTAGACATTCAACAGGTTCTTAAAAGGCAGAAGATAAGAAGAGAAGAGCAAAAGGAAAGACTGGAGAGGAGGAAAGCTGAAATGGGTGAAGTAAAAAATACTTTTTTGAAAGACAATGAAACGGATTGAATGGTGGGTTTTGGTTTTTCCAATCTTTTCTTTAATGAGCTCTATATCAATTGTATCGCTGAATGCTAGAGGATTATCCAAATGTCAAAAGTTTGAAAGATTAATGTGTCTGACCAAAAAATGTGATGTGCTATGTTTACAAGAAACGAAATGGGAAGATAAAATAAGTGATGAAATTAGAAAATTATGGAATGGAGAAATATATAGTAACTGTGATATGGAAAGGAAGAGAGGGGTAGCTATTTTAATAAGAAAAGGAGTATTTGAAGAAGTAAATATAGATTATAAAGACACAAAGGGAAGAATAATAATTGTTAAATTTGTGTGTAATGGAAAAGAAATGAAAGTGTGTAATATACATGCACCAAATGATGAAAGAGATAAATTTAATTTTTACAGGGATATGAATGAGTTAATAGAAAAACATGACAACATTATGGTGTTAGGTGATTTTAACACTGTAATACAGAGAATTGATGTAGATGATTCAATGGGATTTAGAAGAGATAGAGGGAGGAATGAACTACATAACATAATGGAGAAATATAATATGGTGGATGTGTGGAGAGAGAGGAATGGTATGAAAAGAGAATATTCAAGAAGACAAATTGTTGATAGAGTTCTAAAGCAAAGTAGAATAGACTTATTTTTATGTAAGAAAAAGGAAGCATATTATGTCACTAAGGCGTCTTACAAAAATTATAGTGAGAGTGATCATGATTTTTTATGGATATTGATGAATTTTAATGAGGCTGATAAAGGACCAGGGGTGTGGATATTAAATGCAGAACTTCTAAAAAATGAAATATACAGAATGGAAATAGAAAGTATAATAATTAATAGTGTAAATGAGGAAATGTATGAAATAGAAAAAGGGTTTTGGTGGGACATTCTAAAAAAAAGAATAAAAAAATTCTCAATGGAATATTCAAAAAAATGGCAAAAAGTCAAAAAGATGAAAGAAAATAAGATCAAAAAAGAGTGGGATGAAGAAATGAGGAAAGTAAATGAGCATGATGAAAATATTGATAAGATAATAGAATTACAGGAAGAATTAAAGAAAATAGAAGAAGAGAAGTGTAAAGGAGCAATAATAAGAAGTAGGGCGAAAGACATTGTAGAAGGAGAAAGAAGTACGAAATATTTTTATGAATTAGAAAAAACAAGACAGAGAGCAGATATAATAAAAAGTATTAAAACAGAAGATGCGAGGATTGTAGAAGATAAAACAGGAATTTTGGAAGAAGTCAGAGAATTCTATAAGCATTTATTTACCAAAAATGAGATAGTTTTAGAAGATGAGGAATTTGTATTAAGTAAAATACAGGTTAAAGTTAATGAGGGAGACAAAGAAATGTGTGAGAGTGAGATTACGGAATTAGAAATAGGAACTGCAATTGATCAACTGAAAAATGGTAAAAGTCCAGGAATAGATGGATTAACAGCTGAATTTTATAAGGTTTTTAAAGATGTGTTATGTCCAATTTTAAATGAAATATTTATAGATAATTTTAAAAAAGGGAATTTAACGAATAGTATGAAGAAAGGTATGGTGAAAATAATTTACAAGAAAAAAGGTGATAAGAGAGACCTGAAAAACTACAGACCACTAAGCATGTTGAATACAGATTATAAAATATTAGCCAAAATTTTAGCCAATCGATTGAAAATAGTAGTACCAAATATAATTACTACAAATCAAGCATATGCTGTTCTAAAAAGAGATATTACTGATGTCATTAACAATATAAGAGATATGATATGGTACATGAAGGAGGAGAAAGAAACAGGATATATAATAAGTGTGGATTTAGAAAAGGCTTTTGATAGAGTTGAACACAAATACTTGATACATGTGATGGAGAGATTTGGTTTTGGGGAGAATTTTTTAAAATGGATAAAATGTTTATATACAGATATAAGTAGTTGTGTAAAAGTGAATGGTTTTTTAACTAAAGATTTTAAAATAACGAGATCAATCAGACAAGGTTGTCCTATGTCAGCATTATTATACACTTTAGTATCTGAAGCTTTAGGACTGGCAGTAGACCAGGAAAAGAACATAAAAGGAATACGCATAAAAGGAGAAGAATCAGAACAAAAAATATTTCAATATGCAGATGACACGACATTGTTTGTAAAAGATATTAAAAGTATGGATAAAGCAATGGAAGTTTTAGAAAGATATTGTAAAGGAACAGGGGCAAAAGTTAATAAAGAAAAAACTACATACATGAAAATTGGATTACCGAATGATCTGCTGAATAAAATGCAATTTAAGGAAGAAAAGAAGAGTATGAAAATTTTAGGTATAAGGGTTGGAGAAAATGAAAATGAAATAAGAGAAGTGGTATGGGAGGAGGTTTTAAAAGGAATGGAGAAGAGATTAAATTTCTGGAAATTAAGAGGATTATTTTTAAAAGGGAAGGTTTTAGTTATTAATTCTTTGTTTTTATCAAAAATGTGGTATGTATTGGGTTCTGTGAGTTTGCCTATATGGGTGTATAAAAAAATCAAATCTATTGTTTTAAACTTTTTATGGGAGGGGAAACCATCGAAAATTGCTTATGACACTCTAATTGGAAAGGTGGAGGAAGGAGGGTTGGGACTAATAGATCCATTAATAAGAATGAAAAGTATAAGAATAAAAACTGTTAATAAATACTGGAAACATGGGAAATATGCGTGGAAGGGTGTAATGAACTATTTTTTAAATAAATGTGGAAAAATGGGAGATGATGTTTTATGGATGAAGCTAAAAGAAAACATGATGAACGGAATACCAGAGTTTTATAAAGAGGTTGTAAAAGCATGGGGTGATTTTAGAAAGCATGTTGTTTGTACGTCTTTTACCAGGGAAGAGATTTTAAGACAACCATTGTTTTTAAATAATCAAATTAAAAAGGGAAATGATACCATTTTTTATAAAAAATGGTTTTATGCGGGGATAAAGCAAATAAAAGATATTTTGTATGAAGTGATACCTGGTTTTGTACCGGTGCAAGTAATAAGAGACGCAATTGTAGAAAATTATGACAATGAAACTAAAACAGTCTTAGAAAAACAATACAAACAAATGAAAGAAGTAATACCGGAAGAATGGATAAATATTATAGAAGGTACAGAAGAAACAAAAGGTAATGATGGAATGATGATTGATTTTAAAAGTAATGACAAACAGCATGCTTTTAAAGATGGTATTTTAAAGATGTTTTATTCTTGTTTATGTGAAGATGTTTTTATCACACCAAAAGCAGAAGGATATTGGCAAAGATTGTACCCAAGTATGGAAACTAAGAAAATATGGAAAAATCTAAGAGCTTGGTGGAAAAGTCCAATTTTAGAAAACTTTGATTATATTTTAAGACATAATTGTTTATTAAGTGAAATGAGACTGTGTAAATTTGGAATGGCAAGTGATGCAATATGCAAGGTATGTAATAGGGAAGATGAAGGATTTATACATATTTTTTTTAAATGCACAGGGTTAAAATGTTTTATAAAAAAATTAAAAGAAATGACAAGTAAATTGGGAGTAGAACAAAGATGTATTGATGAAGAATGGGAAACAATGTTTTTATTTGGTTCTAAAGGTAATTTTAAGAATGTGTGTTTTTTAAATTTGATATTAACCATTGCTAGATTTGTAATTTGGAGCAGAAGAAATTTTGTCAAACAAAAGAAAACAAAAATACCTGTGTGCAAACTTTTTAAGGTGAAGATGTGTTTTATTTTAAATGTTTTGTTTGATTACTGTAATATGAATGAAGAGAAAGATGTTTTTGTCAAAATTTTTGTAAATGATAACCCATTTATTGCAATGACATGTTTTCGATTTAATGTATTGTTGCCAGAATGTGATTCAGA
>NC_133362.1:11478022-11480522 GCF_049309525.1 Garra rufa | reverse complement strand
TCACCACCTGCAAACTTTGGATTACACTTTCTGTGGATTGTATATACACTGGTGGACAGTCACATTGGACTTATCAACACACTGGGGTTCTTGGACTGTTTTTAGGGTATGGACAAATGAACTGTATTCTTTTAACAGAGTTTACCTGTTTTTAGGGTATGGACAAATGAACTGTATTCTTTTAACAGAGTTTACCTAGTTTTATCGTGTTGTTTTAAAGTCTTTTATGTGAACCTTGTAAATACACCAAATCTATTTAAACCAATTTTCTTTTATGTCTCATTCTTTTAACCACTAGTCATCTCTCACAGTTAAATCTGACCCCATTTTAGTCTTGTAACTCGGCTGATAAGGCCGATTGTTACACTTTTATGGGAGACCGCCTGGGAATACCAGGTGCTGTAAGCTTTTGCCTTTTCTTCACTATTTATATAATATGCTGGCTTTTACGGAGGCTGATCTTTAAATAGCCCACTTTTTGGAGCAGCCCTCGCTTATGGCCATACCGCGCTGAGAGCGCCCGATCTCGTCTGATCTCGGAAGCTAAGCAGCGTCGGGCCTGGTTAGTACTTGGATGGGAGACCGCCTGGGAATACCAGGTGCTGTAAGCTTTTGCCTTTTCTTCACTATTTATATAATATGCTGGCTTTTACGGAGGCTGATCTTTAAATAGCCCACTTTTTGGAGCAGCCCTCGCTTATGGCCATACCGCGCTGAGAGCGCCCGATCTCGTCTGATCTCGGAAGCTGAGCAGCGTCGGGCCTGGTTAGTACTTGGATGGGAGACCGCCTGGGAATACCAGGTGCTGTAAGCTTTTGCCTTTTCTTCACTATTTATATAATATGCTGGCTTTTAGAAAGACGTGTTTTACCGCTCTATTTATTACAATCATTTACATGTATTATAGAGTTTTAAGTGTTTTACATGTTTTTTAGGCCATTTTATTACTCTTAACATTTTAAGTGTATGTGTCTTTAATAAATGGATGGTTGGCCTGTCATGTGACTAGACACATGACAGGAAGCAGGAAGTACAACTGTATAAGAGAGCAGCATGACAAACAAAGGACAGTCACCAAACTGTTGGATTGAGGAGTTGCTAATTTTAGAGCTCACCTTTCCATTCACCACCTGCAAATTTTGGATTACACTTTCTGTGGATTGTATATACACTGGTGGACACTCACATTGGACTTATCAACACACTGGGGTTCTTGGACTGTTTTTAGGGTATGGACAAATGAACTGTATTCTTTTAACAGAGTTTACCTGTTTTTAGGGTATGGACAAATGAACTGTATTCTTTTAACAGAGTTTACCTAGTTTTATCATGTTGTTTTAAAGTCTTTTATGTGAACCTTGTAAATACACCAAATCTATTTAAACCAATTTTCTTTTATGTCTCATTCTTTTAACCACTAGTCATCTCTCACAGTTAAATCTGACCCCATTTTAGTCTTGTAACTCGGCTGATAAGGCCGATTGTTACACTTTTATGGGAGACCACCTGGGAATACCAGGTGCTGTAAGCTTTTGCCTTTTCTTCACTATTTATATAATATGCTGGCTTTTACGGAGGCTGATCTTTAAATAGCCCACTTTTTGGAGCAGCCCTCGCTTATGGCCATACCGCGCTGAGAGCCCCAGATCTCGTCTGATCTCGGAAGCTAAGCAGCATCGGGCCTGGTTAGTACTTGGATGGGAGACCGCCTGGGAATACCAGGTGCTGTAAGCTTTTGCCTTTTCTTCACTATTTGTATAATATGCTGGCTTTTACGGAGGCTGATCTTTAAATAGCCCACTTTTTGGAGCAGCCCTCGCTTATGGCCATACCGCGCTGAGAGCGCCCGATCTCGTCTGATCTCGGAAGCTAAGCAGCGTCGGGCCTGGTTAGTACTTGGATGGGAGACCGCCTGGGAATACCAGGTGCTGTAAGCTTTTGCCTTTTCTTCACTATTTATATAATATGCTGGCTTTTAGAAAGACGTGTTTTACCGCTCTATTTATTACAATCATTTACATGTATTATAGAGTTTTAAGTGTTTTACATGTTTTTTAGGCCATTTTATTACTCTTAACATTTTAAGTGTATGTGTCTTTAATAAATGGATGGTTGGCCTGTCATGTGACTAGACACATGACAGGAAGCAGGAAGTACAACTGTATAAGAGAGCAGCATGACAAACAAAGGACAGTCACCAAACTGTTGGATTGAGGAGTTGCTAATTTTAGAGCTCACCTTTCCATTCACCACCTGCAAACTTTGGATTACACTTTCTGTGGATTGTATATACACTGGTGGACACTCACATTGGACTTATCAACACACTGGGGTTCTTGGACTGTTTTTAGGGTATGGACAAATGAACTGTATTCTTTTAACAGAGTTTACCTGTTTTTAGGGTATGGACAAATGAACTGTATTCTTTTAACAGAGTTTACCTAGTTTTATCGTGTTGTTTTAAAGTCTTTTATGTGAACCTTGTAAATACACCAAATCT
>NC_133362.1:11455522-11468022 GCF_049309525.1 Garra rufa | reverse complement strand
GAAGGTTTTTTTTAACCCCAAACAGGTCTTTCTGTTTGGGGTTTGAGACAACCAAAATATGGATTTAATGGACAAAGAACACGGACTGGTAAAACAACATGAGATGGGAAATGCGGAACCAGGATTTGTTGCAGACATAACTGAAAGGAATATAAATGAAAGACATGGAGAAAACAATAATGAAACGTGGGCGACGGTGGTTTCAAGGAGGAAACAAGAAAGAAAAACAACTGGACAAGAACGGAAAGGAGATCTACAATCAACTGAAGGTATTGGAATTGAGAAAGAAGTTGGAGAAAAAAGAAATGTTTTATCTCAACGACAACAAATGATACAGAAATTAAGCAAACAAACAAGGTATCAGAGGGAATACAAGAAAGAAGCAACATTAACAATGACTGTTAAAGATATAGAAAATATAACAATACTAATGATAATTAAAGCAGTTGAAGAGAAAGTTGGAATGGGAAAATTGATCGGACTGAGAAGAAAAAATAATTATGATTTTGAAATGACTATGGAAAGTGAGATGGACTGTGATTTGCTGTTGAATGGAATAATGATAAACGGACAAGAATGTGAGATAAGGAAATTGTGTGCAACAGAAAGAATGGTGTCTTTCTTGAGTCTGCCCAGCTATATTGAAGATGAGGAAATCAGTCAAAAACTAATCAATTGGGGTGTAACTCCCATTCTACCACTAAGAAGAAGATATCATCCCGGGACAACGGTGGCAGACGGAACACGATTTTTGAGGGTAAAGTTTCCACAAGAGGTGACGTCTTTACCATACAACACAAGCTTCAGGACTGAAGAAGGAGTGCAGTACTTCAGAGTGATTCACGATAATCAAGTGAAGACATGCAGGATCTGTGTAAGTCCGGAGCATGAAAAAAAGGACTGCCCACAATTCACATGCAGAAATTGTCTTGAGCAGGGGCATTATGCGCGAGACTGTAAAGTCCCGCGGTGCCAAGGCTGCCAAAAGACAATGTTAAGATGCAGATGCGAGATAGAAGACGAGGAAAATGAAGATCCAGGAATGGAAATACAAGAGGTAATGGGAGTTACAACAATTGAGAGGTTAAATGACTCACAAAGGCAGACGCAAGGAGAGGACGAGAAACAAGATGACGAGGAAGAGGAGAACAACAACATAGATGAGAATAAAGAAAAGAAGGAAGATGAAGAACAAGGAATGGAGATGGGAGGAGGAGCGAACAAAGAGGATATAAATTTGATTAAAGAAGGATTTTCTAAGGAACAGGACGATGTGGACACTAATGAACTGGACTACGAAAAAGGACAAGAAAAAGAAAAAGCTGAGGATAAGGGAATAAAGACACTGACTGAGGTAAGAGGAGCAGACAATGGGGGGGAAATTCGTGGAATGGAAAACAAAGGAAAAGAAAGACTGAATAGATGTGTAAAAACAAGAAAAGATGGCTTAGACATTCAACAGGTTCTTAAAAGGCAGAAGATAAGAAGAGAAGAGCAAAAGGAAAGACTGGAGAGGAGGAAAGCTGAAATGGGTGAAGTAAAAAATACTTTTTTGAAAGACAATGAAACGGATTGAATGGTGGGTTTTGGTTTTTCCAATCTTTTCTTTAATGAGCTCTATATCAATTGTATCGCTGAATGCTAGAGGATTATCCAAATGTCAAAAGTTTGAAAGATTAATGTGTCTGACCAAAAAATGTGATGTGCTATGTTTACAAGAAACGAAATGGGAAGATAAAATAAGTGATGAAATTAGAAAATTATGGAATGGAGAAATATATAGTAACTGTGATATGGAAAGGAAGAGAGGGGTAGCTATTTTAATAAGAAAAGGAGTATTTGAAGAAGTAAATATAGATTATAAAGACACAAAGGGAAGAATAATAATTGTTAAATTTGTGTGTAATGGAAAAGAAATGAAAGTGTGTAATATACATGCACCAAATGATGAAAGAGATAAATTTAATTTTTACAGGGATATGAATGAGTTAATAGAAAAACATGACAACATTATGGTGTTAGGTGATTTTAACACTGTAATACAGAGAATTGATGTAGATGATTCAATGGGATTTAGAAGAGATAGAGGGAGGAATGAACTACATAACATAATGGAGAAATATAATATGGTGGATGTGTGGAGAGAGAGGAATGGTATGAAAAGAGAATATTCAAGAAGACAAATTGTTGATAGAGTTCTAAAGCAAAGTAGAATAGACTTATTTTTATGTAAGAAAAAGGAAGCATATTATGTCACTAAGGCGTCTTACAAAAATTATAGTGAGAGTGATCATGATTTTTTATGGATATTGATGAATTTTAATGAGGCTGATAAAGGACCAGGGGTGTGGATATTAAATGCAGAACTTCTAAAAAATGAAATATACAGAATGGAAATAGAAAGTATAATAATTAATAGTGTAAATGAGGAAATGTATGAAATAGAAAAAGGGTTTTGGTGGGACATTCTAAAAAAAAGAATAAAAAAATTCTCAATGGAATATTCAAAAAAATGGCAAAAAGTCAAAAAGATGAAAGAAAATAAGATCAAAAAAGAGTGGGATGAAGAAATGAGGAAAGTAAATGAGCATGATGAAAATATTGATAAGATAATAGAATTACAGGAAGAATTAAAGAAAATAGAAGAAGAGAAGTGTAAAGGAGCAATAATAAGAAGTAGGGCGAAAGACATTGTAGAAGGAGAAAGAAGTACGAAATATTTTTATGAATTAGAAAAAACAAGACAGAGAGCAGATATAATAAAAAGTATTAAAACAGAAGATGCGAGGATTGTAGAAGATAAAACAGGAATTTTGGAAGAAGTCAGAGAATTCTATAAGCATTTATTTACCAAAAATGAGATAGTTTTAGAAGATGAGGAATTTGTATTAAGTAAAATACAGGTTAAAGTTAATGAGGGAGACAAAGAAATGTGTGAGAGTGAGATTACGGAATTAGAAATAGGAACTGCAATTGATCAACTGAAAAATGGTAAAAGTCCAGGAATAGATGGATTAACAGCTGAATTTTATAAGGTTTTTAAAGATGTGTTATGTCCAATTTTAAATGAAATATTTATAGATAATTTTAAAAAAGGGAATTTAACGAATAGTATGAAGAAAGGTATGGTGAAAATAATTTACAAGAAAAAAGGTGATAAGAGAGACCTGAAAAACTACAGACCACTAAGCATGTTGAATACAGATTATAAAATATTAGCCAAAATTTTAGCCAATCGATTGAAAATAGTAGTACCAAATATAATTACTACAAATCAAGCATATGCTGTTCTAAAAAGAGATATTACTGATGTCATTAACAATATAAGAGATATGATATGGTACATGAAGGAGGAGAAAGAAACAGGATATATAATAAGTGTGGATTTAGAAAAGGCTTTTGATAGAGTTGAACACAAATACTTGATACATGTGATGGAGAGATTTGGTTTTGGGGAGAATTTTTTAAAATGGATAAAATGTTTATATACAGATATAAGTAGTTGTGTAAAAGTGAATGGTTTTTTAACTAAAGATTTTAAAATAACGAGATCAATCAGACAAGGTTGTCCTATGTCAGCATTATTATACACTTTAGTATCTGAAGCTTTAGGACTGGCAGTAGACCAGGAAAAGAACATAAAAGGAATACGCATAAAAGGAGAAGAATCAGAACAAAAAATATTTCAATATGCAGATGACACGACATTGTTTGTAAAAGATATTAAAAGTATGGATAAAGCAATGGAAGTTTTAGAAAGATATTGTAAAGGAACAGGGGCAAAAGTTAATAAAGAAAAAACTACATACATGAAAATTGGATTACCGAATGATCTGCTGAATAAAATGCAATTTAAGGAAGAAAAGAAGAGTATGAAAATTTTAGGTATAAGGGTTGGAGAAAATGAAAATGAAATAAGAGAAGTGGTATGGGAGGAGGTTTTAAAAGGAATGGAGAAGAGATTAAATTTCTGGAAATTAAGAGGATTATTTTTAAAAGGGAAGGTTTTAGTTATTAATTCTTTGTTTTTATCAAAAATGTGGTATGTATTGGGTTCTGTGAGTTTGCCTATATGGGTGTATAAAAAAATCAAATCTATTGTTTTAAACTTTTTATGGGAGGGGAAACCATCGAAAATTGCTTATGACACTCTAATTGGAAAGGTGGAGGAAGGAGGGTTGGGACTAATAGATCCATTAATAAGAATGAAAAGTATAAGAATAAAAACTGTTAATAAATACTGGAAACATGGGAAATATGCGTGGAAGGGTGTAATGAACTATTTTTTAAATAAATGTGGAAAAATGGGAGATGATGTTTTATGGATGAAGCTAAAAGAAAACATGATGAACGGAATACCAGAGTTTTATAAAGAGGTTGTAAAAGCATGGGGTGATTTTAGAAAGCATGTTGTTTGTACGTCTTTTACCAGGGAAGAGATTTTAAGACAACCATTGTTTTTAAATAATCAAATTAAAAAGGGAAATGATACCATTTTTTATAAAAAATGGTTTTATGCGGGGATAAAGCAAATAAAAGATATTTTGTATGAAGTGATACCTGGTTTTGTACCGGTGCAAGTAATAAGAGACGCAATTGTAGAAAATTATGACAATGAAACTAAAACAGTCTTAGAAAAACAATACAAACAAATGAAAGAAGTAATACCGGAAGAATGGATAAATATTATAGAAGGTACAGAAGAAACAAAAGGTAATGATGGAATGATGATTGATTTTAAAAGTAATGACAAACAGCATGCTTTTAAAGATGGTATTTTAAAGATGTTTTATTCTTGTTTATGTGAAGATGTTTTTATCACACCAAAAGCAGAAGGATATTGGCAAAGATTGTACCCAAGTATGGAAACTAAGAAAATATGGAAAAATCTAAGAGCTTGGTGGAAAAGTCCAATTTTAGAAAACTTTGATTATATTTTAAGACATAATTGTTTATTAAGTGAAATGAGACTGTGTAAATTTGGAATGGCAAGTGATGCAATATGCAAGGTATGTAATAGGGAAGATGAAGGATTTATACATATTTTTTTTAAATGCACAGGGTTAAAATGTTTTATAAAAAAATTAAAAGAAATGACAAGTAAATTGGGAGTAGAACAAAGATGTATTGATGAAGAATGGGAAACAATGTTTTTATTTGGTTCTAAAGGTAATTTTAAGAATGTGTGTTTTTTAAATTTGATATTAACCATTGCTAGATTTGTAATTTGGAGCAGAAGAAATTTTGTCAAACAAAAGAAAACAAAAATACCTGTGTGCAAACTTTTTAAGGTGAAGATGTGTTTTATTTTAAATGTTTTGTTTGATTACTGTAATATGAATGAAGAGAAAGATGTTTTTGTCAAAATTTTTGTAAATGATAACCCATTTATTGCAATGACATGTTTTCGATTTAATGTATTGTTGCCAGAATGTGATTCAGACTGTTTTTAAAATGTATTAACATGTTTTAAATAAAAAAAAAAAAAAAAAAAAAAGAGCGCCCGATCTCGTCTGATCTCGGAAGCTAAGCAGCGTCGGGCCTGGTTAGTACTTGGATGGGAGACCGCCTGGGAATACCAGGTGCTGTAAGCTTTTGCCTTTTCTTCACTATTTATATAATATGCTGGCTTTTACGGAGGCTGATCTTTAAATAGCCCACTTTTTGGAGGAGCCCTCGCTTATGGCCATACCGCGCTGAGAGCGCCCGATCTCGTCTGATCTCGGAAGCTAAGCAGCGTCGGGCCTGGTTAGTACTTGGATGGGAGACCGCCTGGGAATACCAGGTGCTGTAAGCTTTTGCCTTTTCTTCACTATTTATATAATATGCTGGCTTTTAGAAAGACGTGTTTTACCGCTCTATTTATTACAATCATTTACATGTATTATAGAGTTTTAAGTGTTTTACATGTTTTTTAGGCCATTTTATTACTCTTAACATTTTAAGTGTATGTGTCTTTAATAAATGGATGGTTGGCCTGTCATGTGACTAGACACATGACAGGAAGCAGGAAGTACAACTGTATAAGAGAGCAGCATGACAAACAAAGGACAGTCACCAAACTGTTGGATTGAGGAGTTGCTAATTTTAGAGCTCACCTTTCCATTCACCACCTGCAAACTTTGGATTACACTTTCTGTGGATTGTATATACACTGGTGGACACTCACATTGGACTTATCAACACACTGGGGTTCTTGGACTGTTTTAGGGTATGGACAAATGAACTGTATTCTTTTAACAGAGTTTACCTGTTTTTAGGGTATGGACAAATGAACTGTATTCTTTTAACAGAGTTTACCTAGTTTTATCGTGTTGTTTTAAAGTCTTTTATGTGAACCTTGTAAATACACCAAATCTATTTAAACCAATTTTCTTTTATGTCTCATTCTTTTAACCACTAGTCATCTCTCACAGTTAAATCTGACCCCATTTTAGTCTTGTAACTCGGCTGATAAGGCCGATTGTTACACTTTTATGGGAGACCGCCTGGGAATACCAGGTGCTGTAAGCTTTTGCCTTTTCTTCACTATTTATATAATATGCTGGCTTTTACGGAGGCTGATCTTTAAATAGCCCACTTTTTGGAGCAGCCCTCGCTTATGGCCATACCGCGCTGAGAGCGCCCGATCTCGTCTGATCTCGGAAGCTAAGCAGCGTCGGGCCTGGTTAGTACTTGGATGGGAGACCGCCTGGGAATACCAGGTGCTGTAAGCTTTTGCCTTTTCTTCACTATTTATATAATATGCTGGCTTTTACGGAGGCTGATCTTTAAATAGCCCACTTTTTGGAGCAGCCCTCGCTTACGGCCATACCCCCACCTGAGGCGCTAGAGAGCAAACAGGAAGTGAGTTGGCAGTTTGTAGTGTGCAGTAGGTGAGATAGGCTCACCATTTTTCTGGGTGTTTTTTCACATTTATTTTGTTTGTTTTTTAGTTAGAAGGAGTTTTTTTTTTTTTTTTTTTTTGAGGAAGGTTTTTTTTAACCCCAAACAGGTCTTTCTGTTTGGGGTTTGAGACAACCAAAATATGGATTTAATGGACAAAGAACACGGACTGGTAAAACAACATGAGATGGGAAATGCGGAACCAGGATTTGTTGCAGACATAACTGAAAGGAATATAAATGAAAGACATGGAGAAAACAATAATGAAACGTGGGCGACGGTGGTTTCAAGGAGGAAACAAGAAAGAAAAACAACTGGACAAGAACGGAAAGGAGATCTACAATCAACTGAAGGTATTGGAATTGAGAAAGAAGTTGGAGAAAAAAGAAATGTTTTATCTCAACGACAACAAATGATACAGAAATTAAGCAAACAAACAAGGTATCAGAGGGAATACAAGAAAGAAGCAACATTAACAATGACTGTTAAAGATATAGAAAATATAACAATACTAATGATAATTAAAGCAGTTGAAGAGAAAGTTGGAATGGGAAAATTGATCGGACTGAGAAGAAAAAATAATTATGATTTTGAAATGACTATGGAAAGTGAGATGGACTGTGATTTGCTGTTGAATGGAATAATGATAAACGGACAAGAATGTGAGATAAGGAAATTGTGTGCAACAGAAAGAATGGTGTCTTTCTTGAGTCTGCCCAGCTATATTGAAGATGAGGAAATCAGTCAAAAACTAATCAATTGGGGTGTAACTCCCATTCTACCACTAAGAAGAAGATATCATCCCGGGACAACGGTGGCAGACGGAACACGATTTTTGAGGGTAAAGTTTCCACAAGAGGTGACGTCTTTACCATACAACACAAGCTTCAGGACTGAAGAAGGAGTGCAGTACTTCAGAGTGATTCACGATAATCAAGTGAAGACATGCAGGATCTGTGTAAGTCCGGAGCATGAAAAAAAGGACTGCCCACAATTCACATGCAGAAATTGTCTTGAGCAGGGGCATTATGCGCGAGACTGTAAAGTCCCGCGGTGCCAAGGCTGCCAAAAGACAATGTTAAGATGCAGATGCGAGATAGAAGACGAGGAAAATGAAGATCCAGGAATGGAAATACAAGAGGTAATGGGAGTTACAACAATTGAGAGGTTAAATGACTCACAAAGGCAGACGCAAGGAGAGGACGAGAAACAAGATGACGAGGAAGAGGAGAACAACAACATAGATGAGAATAAAGAAAAGAAGGAAGATGAAGAACAAGGAATGGAGATGGGAGGAGGAGCGAACAAAGAGGATATAAATTTGATTAAAGAAGGATTTTCTAAGGAACAGGACGATGTGGACACTAATGAACTGGACTACGAAAAAGGACAAGAAAAAGAAAAAGCTGAGGATAAGGGAATAAAGACACTGACTGAGGTAAGAGGAGCAGACAATGGGGGGGAAATTCGTGGAATGGAAAACAAAGGAAAAGAAAGACTGAATAGATGTGTAAAAACAAGAAAAGATGGCTTAGACATTCAACAGGTTCTTAAAAGGCAGAAGATAAGAAGAGAAGAGCAAAAGGAAAGACTGGAGAGGAGGAAAGCTGAAATGGGTGAAGTAAAAAATACTTTTTTGAAAGACAATGAAACGGATTGAATGGTGGGTTTTGGTTTTTCCAATCTTTTCTTTAATGAGCTCTATATCAATTGTATCGCTGAATGCTAGAGGATTATCCAAATGTCAAAAGTTTGAAAGATTAATGTGTCTGACCAAAAAATGTGATGTGCTATGTTTACAAGAAACGAAATGGGAAGATAAAATAAGTGATGAAATTAGAAAATTATGGAATGGAGAAATATATAGTAACTGTGATATGGAAAGGAAGAGAGGGGTAGCTATTTTAATAAGAAAAGGAGTATTTGAAGAAGTAAATATAGATTATAAAGACACAAAGGGAAGAATAATAATTGTTAAATTTGTGTGTAATGGAAAAGAAATGAAAGTGTGTAATATACATGCACCAAATGATGAAAGAGATAAATTTAATTTTTACAGGGATATGAATGAGTTAATAGAAAAACATGACAACATTATGGTGTTAGGTGATTTTAACACTGTAATACAGAGAATTGATGTAGATGATTCAATGGGATTTAGAAGAGATAGAGGGAGGAATGAACTACATAACATAATGGAGAAATATAATATGGTGGATGTGTGGAGAGAGAGGAATGGTATGAAAAGAGAATATTCAAGAAGACAAATTGTTGATAGAGTTCTAAAGCAAAGTAGAATAGACTTATTTTTATGTAAGAAAAAGGAAGCATATTATGTCACTAAGGCGTCTTACAAAAATTATAGTGAGAGTGATCATGATTTTTTATGGATATTGATGAATTTTAATGAGGCTGATAAAGGACCAGGGGTGTGGATATTAAATGCAGAACTTCTAAAAAATGAAATATACAGAATGGAAATAGAAAGTATAATAATTAATAGTGTAAATGAGGAAATGTATGAAATAGAAAAAGGGTTTTGGTGGGACATTCTAAAAAAAAGAATAAAAAAATTCTCAATGGAATATTCAAAAAAATGGCAAAAAGTCAAAAAGATGAAAGAAAATAAGATCAAAAAAGAGTGGGATGAAGAAATGAGGAAAGTAAATGAGCATGATGAAAATATTGATAAGATAATAGAATTACAGGAAGAATTAAAGAAAATAGAAGAAGAGAAGTGTAAAGGAGCAATAATAAGAAGTAGGGCGAAAGACATTGTAGAAGGAGAAAGAAGTACGAAATATTTTTATGAATTAGAAAAAACAAGACAGAGAGCAGATATAATAAAAAGTATTAAAACAGAAGATGCGAGGATTGTAGAAGATAAAACAGGAATTTTGGAAGAAGTCAGAGAATTCTATAAGCATTTATTTACCAAAAATGAGATAGTTTTAGAAGATGAGGAATTTGTATTAAGTAAAATACAGGTTAAAGTTAATGAGGGAGACAAAGAAATGTGTGAGAGTGAGATTACGGAATTAGAAATAGGAACTGCAATTGATCAACTGAAAAATGGTAAAAGTCCAGGAATAGATGGATTAACAGCTGAATTTTATAAGGTTTTTAAAGATGTGTTATGTCCAATTTTAAATGAAATATTTATAGATAATTTTAAAAAAGGGAATTTAACGAATAGTATGAAGAAAGGTATGGTGAAAATAATTTACAAGAAAAAAGGTGATAAGAGAGACCTGAAAAACTACAGACCACTAAGCATGTTGAATACAGATTATAAAATATTAGCCAAAATTTTAGCCAATCGATTGAAAATAGTAGTACCAAATATAATTACTACAAATCAAGCATATGCTGTTCTAAAAAGAGATATTACTGATGTCATTAACAATATAAGAGATATGATATGGTACATGAAGGAGGAGAAAGAAACAGGATATATAATAAGTGTGGATTTAGAAAAGGCTTTTGATAGAGTTGAACACAAATACTTGATACATGTGATGGAGAGATTTGGTTTTGGGGAGAATTTTTTAAAATGGATAAAATGTTTATATACAGATATAAGTAGTTGTGTAAAAGTGAATGGTTTTTTAACTAAAGATTTTAAAATAACGAGATCAATCAGACAAGGTTGTCCTATGTCAGCATTATTATACACTTTAGTATCTGAAGCTTTAGGACTGGCAGTAGACCAGGAAAAGAACATAAAAGGAATACGCATAAAAGGAGAAGAATCAGAACAAAAAATATTTCAATATGCAGATGACACGACATTGTTTGTAAAAGATATTAAAAGTATGGATAAAGCAATGGAAGTTTTAGAAAGATATTGTAAAGGAACAGGGGCAAAAGTTAATAAAGAAAAAACTACATACATGAAAATTGGATTACCGAATGATCTGCTGAATAAAATGCAATTTAAGGAAGAAAAGAAGAGTATGAAAATTTTAGGTATAAGGGTTGGAGAAAATGAAAATGAAATAAGAGAAGTGGTATGGGAGGAGGTTTTAAAAGGAATGGAGAAGAGATTAAATTTCTGGAAATTAAGAGGATTATTTTTAAAAGGGAAGGTTTTAGTTATTAATTCTTTGTTTTTATCAAAAATGTGGTATGTATTGGGTTCTGTGAGTTTGCCTATATGGGTGTATAAAAAAATCAAATCTATTGTTTTAAACTTTTTATGGGAGGGGAAACCATCGAAAATTGCTTATGACACTCTAATTGGAAAGGTGGAGGAAGGAGGGTTGGGACTAATAGATCCATTAATAAGAATGAAAAGTATAAGAATAAAAACTGTTAATAAATACTGGAAACATGGGAAATATGCGTGGAAGGGTGTAATGAACTATTTTTTAAATAAATGTGGAAAAATGGGAGATGATGTTTTATGGATGAAGCTAAAAGAAAACATGATGAACGGAATACCAGAGTTTTATAAAGAGGTTGTAAAAGCATGGGGTGATTTTAGAAAGCATGTTGTTTGTACGTCTTTTACCAGGGAAGAGATTTTAAGACAACCATTGTTTTTAAATAATCAAATTAAAAAGGGAAATGATACCATTTTTTATAAAAAATGGTTTTATGCGGGGATAAAGCAAATAAAAGATATTTTGTATGAAGTGATACCTGGTTTTGTACCGGTGCAAGTAATAAGAGACGCAATTGTAGAAAATTATGACAATGAAACTAAAACAGTCTTAGAAAAACAATACAAACAAATGAAAGAAGTAATACCGGAAGAATGGATAAATATTATAGAAGGTACAGAAGAAACAAAAGGTAATGATGGAATGATGATTGATTTTAAAAGTAATGACAAACAGCATGCTTTTAAAGATGGTATTTTAAAGATGTTTTATTCTTGTTTATGTGAAGATGTTTTTATCACACCAAAAGCAGAAGGATATTGGCAAAGATTGTACCCAAGTATGGAAACTAAGAAAATATGGAAAAATCTAAGAGCTTGGTGGAAAAGTCCAATTTTAGAAAACTTTGATTATATTTTAAGACATAATTGTTTATTAAGTGAAATGAGACTGTGTAAATTTGGAATGGCAAGTGATGCAATATGCAAGGTATGTAATAGGGAAGATGAAGGATTTATACATATTTTTTTTAAATGCACAGGGTTAAAATGTTTTATAAAAAAATTAAAAGAAATGACAAGTAAATTGGGAGTAGAACAAAGATGTATTGATGAAGAATGGGAAACAATGTTTTTATTTGGTTCTAAAGGTAATTTTAAGAATGTGTGTTTTTTAAATTTGATATTAACCATTGCTAGATTTGTAATTTGGAGCAGAAGAAATTTTGTCAAACAAAAGAAAACAAAAATACCTGTGTGCAAACTTTTTAAGGTGAAGATGTGTTTTATTTTAAATGTTTTGTTTGATTACTGTAATATGAATGAAGAGAAAGATGTTTTTGTCAAAATTTTTGTAAATGATAACCCATTTATTGCAATGACATGTTTTCGATTTAATGTATTGTTGCCAGAATGTGATTCAGACTGTTTTTAAAATGTATTAACATGTTTTAAATAAAAAAAAAAAAAAAAAAAAAAGAGCGCCCGATCTCGTCTGATCTCGGAAGCTAAG
>NC_133362.1:11440522-11450522 GCF_049309525.1 Garra rufa | reverse complement strand
CGGAGGCTGATATTTAAATAGCCCACTTTTTGGAGCAGCCCTCGCTTACGGCCACACCACCCTGAGAGCGCCCTAGAGCAAACCAGGAAGTGTGTGACTGCAGTTTGGAAAGAGAGATACTCTTACCTTCTCGATTTATTTGGTTAGTGTGAGTGAAAATAAGTTTTGGTTTGTGTTAGTAAGTTTTTTTGTTTTAAACCACTAACCAGCAGCCGTGTGCTGTCTGGGAAGTGGTTTGTGTTTGTTGTTTTTTCGCAAGTATGAGTGATTCGGACGGACTACACGGCAGCAACAAGGAAATGGCGGCAGAGATAGAGATGGCAAAAGAACAAAGGACTGAATTAGGACAACGAGAAAGGATCATAAGCAGCACAAAGAGGCTATACAGGAAAGAGGCAACAATAACTATTGATGTGAGTGAAACAAGAGATGGCAATGCAGAGAGTATCATTAAAGCAATAACGAAGAAAATCGGTGTGAAGGGAATTTTGGCGGTGCGCCCGAAACAACAGAAACAATATGAGGTAACAATGGAATCTGAGGAATGTTGTGATGAACTGTTAAATGGACTGGATATCAATGGACACATTTGTGAAGTGAGGAAGTTGGAAGACAGGGAGTATGTGGTGTCATTTATGCATATACCCGTCTATCTGAGTGACGACGACATCATAACGAAACTGGAGGGGTGGGGAGTTATCCCTGTCTCAAGTATGAAGAGGAGATGTTATCCAGGTACGGATATTGAAGATGGAACAAGGTTCATCAAAGCTAAATTCCCAAGAGAGGTGGCATCGCTCCCATACAGTACGCGGTTTGAGACAGCAGAAGGAACTCAGCATTTTCGGGTGATACACAATAAGCAGGTTAAAACCTGCCGGTTGTGTATGAGCCCGGAGCATTTCCTGAAGGATTGTCCAGACTTTAAGTGTCGCAAATGTGAGGAGCATGGTCATTTTGCACGGGAATGCAATGCAGTGAAGTGTCCAGACTGTTTTAAAACGCTAAACAAATGTGAATGCTGGATGCAGAACAACGAGGAAGAGGAGGAGCAACAAATGAACGGGCAGATGCATAACAACACTACAGAAACCCAAGAAACAAACGAAGAGGAAGAGCAGTACGAGATAACTGGAAGAGAGGGACATGGGACTAGTAAAGAACAAGAAAAAGAAGAGCAACAGGAAGTAGAAGATCAGGAGGAAAGAATGGAGGAAGAGAAATCAGCGGAAGAAACACTATCAAGGGGAGGAGAACTGATTGTAGTAGAACTGACAGGAGAGGAAGGAATAAAGAACCAAAAGGACAGAGGACTGGGAATAATGCCACGGAGAAAACAACTGAAGGTAATACCTAATTTGGAAATGGCAAAAAGGAAAAGACTTAAGTATTCAGAGAATAAAATTGAGGTGTTGAGTGGGGAAGATGGAGAAGATAATCAAGAATGACTGTTTTTAATTATTTATTTTTGTACAGTATGGTTTTAAATTTTGTATGCTGGAATGCAAGAGGATTAATGAATATGAACAAACTGAAAAATACTCTAGAACTATGCAAGAAAGAAGACATTATTGTATTTCAGGAAACGAACTGGAAAAAGGAGGTAATTGACAATGTCAAAAAGATGTGGAATGGTGAAATGTTTTATAGTAATGGAGATGTAAAGTTAGGAAGTGGAGTGGCGATTTTAATAAGAAATGATATTGACTGCAAAGTGAAAGAAATATATAATGATGGAAAAGGAAAATGTAATGCTGTTGAAATAAGTCACGGGGAAAAAGAGTTTATTTTAATGAATGTTCATGCGCCAACAGAAGAGAAAGAAAAAAGGGAGTTTTTTGAAAACATTAGAGGAATAATAGATAAATGGAAGTCAGTAATAATTGTAGGAGATTTTAACACTGTGTTTAGTAAAAGAGATATAGCGGAGGGAATGGTTTTTAGAACAGACATGGGAAGAAAAGAGCTGGTATCTTTAATGGAAGAAAGAAACATGACTGATGTGTGGAGGGAGAGACATGAAAACAAAAAAGAATTTACTAGAAGGAGCTTGGTTGGTAACTTTTTGAATCAAACGAGAATTGATTTTATTTTAAGTACAAGGGATATAGATTATTTTATTGATGATATTGTTTATAGTGACACTAGTTTTAGTGATCACAAGATGATAAGGTGGAAAATAGATTTTAACAAGGAGGATAAAGGACCAGGGGTGTGGATTTTAAATTCTGGAATTTTAAAAGATGAGAATTACAAATTGGGAATATATGATTTAATGGAACAGGAAAAGAAGGATGGCATGTATGGGGAAGACAAACGAATATGGTGGGAAAATGTAAAATATGAAATAAAGAAGTATTCAATTGAATTTAGTAAAGGTATGAGAAAAGCCAAAAATGCTAAAGAACAGGGAATTAGAGAAAGTTTAAGAAAAGAAACAAAGGAAAAGGTAATGGATATTCAAAAAATAGTAGAGTTAGAAGAGAAGCTTAAGAAAATGGAAGAGGAAAAATGTCAAGGGGCAAGACTAAGGAGCAAAGCTAGATACACAATAGAAGGGGAAAAATGTACTAAATTTTTTTTTGACCTAGAAAGAAGAAGGGGAAGGGCAGATACAATAAAAGAACTAAAAAACAAAGATGAAGAGTCCATAATAGGAACAGAGTTACTCTTAAATGAAGTAAGGATTTTTTATGAAGACTTGTTTAGAGAGGAAGGTATAGAAGAGGAAAACAAAAATTACTTACTGCAACATATCAAAGCGAGAGTAGAAGAAGAAGACAAAAAAGACTGTGACGAGGAAATAAAGGAAGAAGAGATAATACAAGCGATAGAAAGTCTAAAAAGTAACAAAAGTCCGGGAATAGATGGAATAGTGAATGAATTTTATAAGATTTTTAAGAAGGAAATAAGTAAGATCTTAAAAGAAGTGTATGATGAAATATTTAAGAAAAAAGAGCTGGATCAAAGAATGAGTATGGGACTAATGAAGTTGATTTATAAAAGAAAAGGTGATAATAAGAGTTTGAAGAATTATAGGCCGATTACAATGTTGAATGCAGATTTGAAGATTTTAGCTAAAATTTTATCAAGTAGATTGAAGAATGTCTTACCAAAAATAATTGAGACAAACCAGGCCTACGGGGTGACAGGGAGGGATATAGCGGATACAACAAGTGGTATACGAGACATAATGAGTATTTTAAAGGAAAATAATAGGAAAGGATATATAATTAGCCTAGACTTCGAGAAGGCTTTCGATAGAGTGGAGCATGAGTTTTTATTTTCGATTTTAGATCATTTTGGTTTTGGGGAGAATTTTAAAGAGTGGTTAAGGATTTTATATAGAAATATAATGACAAGAGTAAAATGTAACGGCTTTTTAACCAATCCTTTTAATGTCACAAGATCCATTAGACAAGGATGTCCATTATCAGCACAGCTATATACGCTGATAGCAGAACCACTAGGGATTTTAATTCAAAAAGATAAAGAAATAAAAGGGATAAAAATTGAGGAGGGACTAGAAGAAACAAAAGTATTTCAATATGCAGATGACACTACACTAATTGTGGAAGATTATAAAAGTGTTGAAAATGTAATGGAAAGGGTGACAAGGTTTTGTAAAGGTACAGGAGCAAAAGTAAATGCGGAAAAAACTGTTTATATGAGATTTGGAGAAGTGTCTGATTTAAAAGAGGTTCTGGGTTTTAAAGAAGTACAAGAAATGAAGATTTTAGGAGTAACGCTAGGTAAAGATGAGAAGAGTGCAACAGACAGAATGTGGGAAGAGGTTATAGGTGCAATGAAAAACAGATTGAATTTTTGGCAAAAAAGAATTTTGAATTTGAAAGGGAAGGTTTTAATAGCGAACGTTTTAATGTTAACCAAAATGTGGTACATTTTATCAGTGGTTTCAATGCCAAAATGGGTGGAAAAAAGAGTAAAAGAATATATTATGGATTTTATATGGGAGAAAAAACCCCCAAGAATAGCATACCACACACTCATTGGAAGGCCAGAAGAGGGAGGGTTGGGACTTGTTGATATAGAATTAAAAAAGAAAAGTATGAGAGTGAAGGTGGTTAAAAAATATTTGGACATGGATAAAAAGGGAGATTGGAAAATTACAATGAAACATTTTTTAGCAAAATGTGGGAATGTATTTTTAAATGATAACATTTTATGGATGAAACTCAAAAATTGGATGATGGAGGGGATACCAAATTTTTATAAAGAGGTTTTAGTTGCTTGGGGGTTTTTTCTCAAGGAGATTGATTTTAAGCCATTTGGGAGAAAAACGGTCCTCAATCAACCTATTTTCTTGAACAGTAATATTGTTTTTAATGGACAAGTTTTATTTTTTAAGAAATGGTGGGAAGTAGGGATAAGGCAAGTCAAAGATGTGTTGTATGAATTTAAAGATGGATTTTTGCCGTTACAAGTGATCATAGATGCTATGGAAGAAGAAAAAGAAGAATATAGTGTGGCTAGTCTGGAAAAACAATATGATGAAGTTAAAAGTGCAGTACCAAAAGAGTGGTTGGAAGAAATTAAAAAAAGAGAAGAAACAGAAAGCAAAGTTGATGTGTATATGAAAATGGAAGACAAAATGGTGGATTTGAGATCGTGTAATGTAAGGATGTTTTATCAATGTCTTAAAAAATATATTTTTAAGAAACCCAATGCAAATCAAATGTGGTTGAGACATTTTAATGGAATTGAAGAGAATGATATTTGGAAGAATATAAGAAGTGGGATTGGAAGTACAGATTTGGAGTGTCTAGACTATTTTATCAGACATAATGTGATTTTTTCGGAAATGAGGCTTTGTATAATGGGGAAGGAAAGTGATGCCATTTGTAAAATATGTAAAAAACAGGATGAAGGTATTCTACATTTGTTTTTATTTTGTGAAAAATTGGAAACATTTTTTCAAATGTTAAAGAAAATGATTAAGAGTTTAAGGGATGGGAAAGAAGAGAGTGACTGGAATCAAACTTTAATTTTGGGAGTGAAGGAAAAATGCAAGAATAAAAAAGTGATAGAGTTGTTATTGGTTTTGGCGAAAAGTGCTATATGGAAAAGGAGGAATTTAGGAAAGAGTAAAGGGTGTGTATTAGATCTGTGGAGATTATTTAAATGTAAGGTTGAGGAGTACATTTTAACACTGTGGAATTATTTTAAAATGGAAAAAAAAGAGATGCTGTTTTACAAAATATTTTCAAAACAAGTGGAGGAAGTGTTAAAAGGAAATGGGATTGAAATGCCAGAAAATTGATGTTTTGATTTTGATGTATTTTGTGGATGATGAATTGTATATGCTCAAATGTAATTTAATTGTAATTTTTATTTCATTCATGTAATGAATTTTAAACTTGTATAATAATAATAAAAAAAAAAAAAAAAAAAAAAAAAAAAGAGCGCCCGATCTCGTCTGATCTCGGAAGCTAAGCAGCGTCGGGCCTGGTTAGTGCTTGGATGGGAGACCGCCTGGGCATACCAGGTGCTGTAAGCTTTTGCCTTTTCTTCACTATTTATATAATATGCTGGCTTTTAGAAAGACGTGTTTTACCGCTCTATTTATTACAATCATTTACATGTATTATAGAGTTTTAAGTGTTTTACATGTTTTTTTTTAGGCCATTTTATTACTCTTAACATTTTAAGTGTATGTGTCTTTAATAAATGGATGGTTGGCCTGTCATGTGACTAGACACATGACAGGAAGCAGGAAGTACAACTGTATAAGAGAGCAGCATGACAAACAAAGGACAGTCGGATGGAGCGTTGGTGCGGGACGTGTGGAAGGTTTTTGGGATCTGTTTATGCTCTGCACTAACACTGTTTTGTTTTGTTTGTTTTGGTTTGGTTGTTTTTTCACCCTTTCTTTAACTAGGAGAGAGACTAGTATTACAGGTAGGATAGTGGTGGGAAGAAGGGAAATAGAAGCTGATGGCTTCTGGGAGTGGTGGGATTGAGGGAGGGGGGTGGCAGAAGGTGGTAGGGGACAAGGGTGGATCTAAGAGGGGAGCATCAAGTGAAAGACCTGGTATGACAGGGGATGAAGGAAGTAAAATCAGGAAAACTGGGGGAAGTGAAGAATTTGTTGTGTTGTTTAAAGTTAAGAATAGTGATCAGGGGGATGCAGGATTTAGAGCTTTGAATCCATTAAAGATAACTAGTGCTTTGGAAGGTCAGATAGGTAAGGATTTTCAGGCTAAGATATTGTATAATGGAATGTTAAGAGTGTGCTGCAAAAACAGGAAACAGTATGAGGATGCTAGAAGCGTCGGGAAGTTGGTGGTCAAGGTGGAGGCTTTGATTCCTAGAGGAAGTCATCAGGGAGTCAAGGGAGTGGTGTATGGAATGTTTGGAGGATTATCTGAGAAAGATATTCTAGAAAACATCAAAGGGGCTCAGGTAATTGAAGTGGTACGGTTTAAGCAAAGGGAAGGAGCTGGAGATCCACCAGTCCTCTTATCATTTAAAGATGCTACTCTGCCACAGAAAGTATATCTAGGTAGTATGGCATATAATGTGAGGGAGTATGTTAAGCCACCTTTGCGATGCTATAATTGTCAGAGGTTTGGACACGTTGCTGGGTCTTGTCGGGGGAAAAGAAGGTGTGCAAAATGTGGGGGGGATCATTCAATACAAAACTGTGAGGCAGAGGCTCCAAAGTGCCCTAATTGTGATGGGAATCATGCAGCAGGGTTTTATGGATGTGAACGTTTTGTTCAAGCTAAGCGTGTGCAATTTGTGAAGGAACAGAGCAAGGTGTCGTATGCAGAGGCAGTTCAGAGAGTGGTAAGAGAGCATGGAAATGGAAGTTCTAGAGACGAAATAGTGATTGGAAGCCAGGGTATTGAGTCAAATCTAGCATCCGCGCTTTCTCCTGACTTGTTGGTCTTTACTAAGGAGTCATTTCTGTCTTTCATTTCAGATGTGTTGGTGGGAGCTAAGAAAGCAGTCAATCGGTCAGATGTTATCAGGATAGTGGTGGATGCAGCGGAAAGATATTTTAATATAAAGCAGGTGCCAGCCAAGTTACATCAATTCATGACGGAGAGTCAGCATAAGGAAAGATCACAGTTATTGAGGGCTAGCAGTATGGAGGATGTAAATGGGGAGGAGGATCTGTATCCTCGGTAACATCTTAATGTGGTATATACTTCAGTGGAATGCCCGGAGTTTGACAGGAAATGGACAGGAATTAAAACGTTTTGTTGATGATTTTAAAGAAGTTCCAGAACTGATTTGTATTCAAGAGACATGGTTAAAACCACAGTTAGATTTTGTAATTCCAGGATATGAATGTATTAGATTGGATAGGTCTGATAGATCAGGTGGGGGGTGTGCAACTTTTGTCAAAAATGGGCTGCAGTATAGGAAAGTTGCCATTAAGTCTAAACTGGAGTGCTTGGTTGTGGAGATATGGACTAGCCACAATCCTATCTCTGTTATAAATTACTATAATCCCTGTCAGACTCTAGTAATGTCAGATTTTGATGAGATTATGGAAAAGGTAAGGTTTCCTGTTGTTTGGGTGGGAGACTTTAATGCACATAATCCACTATGGGGTAGTGATCATAGGGATAAAAATGGGGTTATAATAGAGGAAATTTTAGATAAATATGAATTGGTTGTGTTAAATGATGGAAGGCCAACTAGGTATCAAATTGTGAGAAATACTTGTAGCCACATAGATTTATCAATTGCTTCATCAAACTTAGCTAGAGTAGGTGAATGGGATGTTTTAGATTCCTATACAATGGGTAGTGATCATTACCCAATTTTATGTAGATTTGGTAGGGAATTGAGAAATGAAGTAGAAGAAATAGTCCCTAGATACAATTTTACTCAGGCTAGATGGGATAAATTTCATGAGAAAGCTTTAAGCTTAGTAAGAGGGGTTGAAAATAAGAAATCTGTAGATATCTGGAATACCTCCATTTGTCAAATGTTACACGAGGCTGCTTGTTATTCTATTAAGATAAAGCAAAACCCTAAGTCGCGAGTGTTGGTTCCTTGGTGGAGTACAGAGTGTGATAGAGCTGTAAAGAATAGGAATGTAGCATATAGACGATTAAGGAAATTCCCAATAATGATTAATGTAATGGAGTATAAGCGTTTGAGAGCAGTAGCTAGAAGAGTTATAAAAGATGCAAAGAGAAATAGTTGGAGGAAGTTTTGTAATACTTTAGGTCCCGAAACTCCAGTAAGGAAATTGTGGTCAGCTGTACATAGAATGTCAGGAATATATAAAAGAAGAGCAATACCAGTATTATTAAAGGGTGATGTGGAAGCAGTCTCCAATAAGGAAAAAGCAGATATGTGTGTTGATAGTTTTCAAGCAGTGCATAGATCAGGGAATTTGGGGGTTGAGAGGTGTAGGAGAGATGAGTTGATGGCAGATAATCAGTGGAAGTTGGGGAGGAGTTTAGATAATGATAATCCTGTTAATTTGTTTTTTACTATAAAAGAATTGAAGGATGCAATTATGTCTGGAGCAAATACCACCCCAGGGAGAGATAGGGTTTCATATGAGTTAGTTAAACATCTGGATGATATTGTACTTGATGAAATTTTAGCTCTGTTTAATAAAGTGTGGGAGGAGGGTAATTTGCCCAAGGAATGGAAACATGCGGTTGTGATCCCAGTATTAAAGCCAGGTAAAGAGGCATCTGACCCTAGTTCATACCGTCCAATAGCGCTTACGGCAGTGCTTTGTAAGATTATGGAGAGAATGGTAACTAATAGATTAGTATATTTTTTAGAAACTAAAGGACTCTTTGTTGATATTCAAAATGGTTTTAGGAATGGAAGGTCCACAATGGAATCAGTTGCAGTTTTGGATCAGGATATAAAAGAGGCATTTAGCAATAAGGAAATAGTAGTTAGTGTTTTCCTGGATATTGAGAAAGCATACGATTCTCTGTGGAAGGAGGGATTAATGGTTAAAATTTTTGATTTAGGAATTAGAGGAAGAATGTTTAACTGGATAAAGAATTTTTTAATTAAAAGAACAATTCAAGTAAAAGTTGGTAGTGTTAGTTCAAAGATTGTAGGAATAGAGAATGGAACTCCACAGGGAAGTGTTATTAGTCCGGTGCTGTTTAATATAATGATCAATGATATCTTTGGTAAAATAGAGAGAGGGTTTGGGCTTTCTTTATTTGCAGACGATGGGGCCATTTGGAAAAGAGGGCGTAATGTAGGATTTGTTTTAAATCAAATACAAAGAATGTTAGGGTTGGTAGAGAAATGGGGGAATACGTGGGGATTTAAAATATCAGCATCTAAAACAAAGTATATGTTATTTGGTTTTAAAAGAAAACTTCCTAATATAGGGCTGTTTTTATATGGTTCTCCATTGGAGAAGGTGAAGGTTTTTAAATTTTTGGGGGTCTGGTTCGAAGAACGTATGACTTGGACTGTGCATGTAGGTAAGACTGTGGAGAGGTGTGAAAAAGTTCTGAATGTTATGAGAAGTCTGGCTGGATGTGAATGGGGGGCCAATAGGGAAACTTTATTATTAATATATCAGGCAATGATTAGGTCTATAATTGATTATGGGTCCTTTGTATATGGGTCTGCCTCTAAAACTGTGTTGAATAAGTTAGATGCGGTGCAAACAAGAGCTTTGAGGCTGTGTTGTGGGGCCTTCAGAACTTCCCCAGTTCCAGCGTTGCTTATTGAAATGGGAGAAATGCCCTTATGGCTAAGACGTATTAAGTTAGGATTACAATATTGGATAAAACTGAGTGGTTGTAATGATGCATTTCCAGCAAGGTGTCTGTTGAAAGAGGTTGATGGAAATAGGAAATATAATAATTTTTTTGTAAATGTAAATCAATGGGTTAGGAAGATGGGAGTGGAAAAAGCAGATCTTGCAAAGCATACAAGATGGTTACCTATGCCATACTGGGTAATGCCTGAGTTGAAAATTGAGTTTGCTTTTCTCCAGGAAAAAGATAAGACGGAAATGATACCAAAA
>NC_133362.1:11418022-11423022 GCF_049309525.1 Garra rufa | reverse complement strand
AGGACAGTCACCAAACTGTTGGATTGAGGAGTTGCTAATTTTAGAGCTCACCTTTCCATTCACCACCTGCAAACTTTGGATTACACTTTCTGTGGATTGTATATACACTGGTGGACACTCACATTGGACTTATCAACACACTGGGGTTCTTGGACTGTTTTTAGGGTATGGACAAATGAACTGTATTCTTTTAACAGAGTTTACCTGTTTTTAGGGTATGGACAAATGAACTGTATTCTTTTAACAGAGTTTACCTAGTTTTATCGTGTTGTTTTAAAGTCTTTTATGTGAACCTTGTAAATACACCAAATCTATTTAAACCAATTTTCTTTTATGTCTCATTCTTTTAACCACTAGTCATCTCTCACAGTTAAATCTGACCCCATTTTAGTCTTGTAACTCGGCTGATAAGGCCGATTGTTACACTTTTATGGGAGACCGCCTGGGAATACCAGGTGCTGTAAGCTTTTGCCTTTTCTTCACTATTTATATAATATGCTGGCTTTTACGGAGGCTGATCTTTAAATAGCCCACTTTTTGGAGCAGCCCTCGCTTATGGCCATACCGCGCTGAGAGCGCCCGATCTCGTCTGATCTCGGAAGCTAAGCAGCGTCGGGCCTGGTTAGTACTTGGATGGGAGACCGCCTGGGAATACCAGGTGCTGTAAGCTTTTGCCTTTTCTTCACTATTTATATAATATGCTGGCTTTTACGGAGGCTGATCTTTAAATAGCCCACTTTTTGGAGCAGCCCTCGCTTATGGCCATACCGCGCTGAGAGCGCCCGATCTCGTCTGATCTCGGAAGCTAAGCAGCATCGGGCCTGGTTAGTACTTGGATGGGAGACCGCCTGGGAATACCAGGTGCTGTAAGCTTTTGCCTTTTCTTCACTATTTATATAATATGCTGGCTTTTACGGAGGCTGATCTTTAAATAGCCCACTTTTTGGAGCAGCCCTCGCTTATGGCCATACCGCGCTGAGAGCGCCCGATCTCGTCTGATCTCGGAAGCTAAGCAGCGTCGGGCCTGGTTAGTACTTGGATGGGAGACCGCCTGGGAATACCAGGTGCTGTAAGCTTTTGCCTTTTCTTCACTATTTATATAATATGCTGGCTTTTAGAAAGACGTGTTTTACCGCTCTATTTATTACAATCATTTACATGTATTATAGAGTTTTAAGTGTTTTACATGTTTTTAGGCCATTTTATTACTCTTAACATTTTAAGTGTATGTGTCTTTAATAAATGGATGGTTGGCCTGTCATGTGACTAGACACATGACAGGAAGCAGGAAGTACAACTGTATAAGAGAGCAGCACGACAAACAAAGGACAGTCACCAAACTGTTGGATTGAGGAGTTGCTAATTTTAGAGCTCACCTTTCCATTCACCACCTGCAAACTTTGGATTACACTTTCTGTGGATTGTATATACACTGGTGGACACTCACATTGGACTTATCAACACACTGGGGTTCTTGGACTGTTTTTAGGGTATGGACAAATGAACTGTATTCTTTTAACAGAGTTTACCTGTTTTTAGGGTATGGACAAATGAACTGTATTCTTTTAACAGAGTTTACCTAGTTTTATCGTGTTGTTTCAAAGTCTTTTATGTGAACCTTGTAAATACACCAAATCTATTTAAACCAATTTTCTTTTATGTCTCATTCTTTTAACCACTAGTCATCTCTCACAGTTAAATCTGACCCCATTTTAGTCTTGTAACTCGGCTGATAAGGCCGATTGTTACACTTTTATGGGAGACCGCCTGGGAATACCAGGTGCTGTAAGCTTTTGCCTTTTCTTCACTATTTATATAATATGCTGGCTTTTACGGAGGCTGATCTTTAAATAGCCCACTTTTTGGAGCAGCCCTCGCTTATGGCCATACCGCGCTGAGAGCGCCCGATCTCGTCTGATCTCGGAAGCTAAGCAGCGTCGGGCCTGGTTAGTACTTGGATGGGAGACCGCCTGGGAATATCAGGTGCTGTAAGCTTTTGCCTTTTCTTCACTATTTATATAATATGCTGGCTTTTACGGAGGCTGATCTTTAAATAGCCCACTTTTTGGAGCAACCCTCGCTTATGGCCATACCGCGCTGAGAGCGCCCGATCTCGTCTGATCTCGGAAGCTAAGCAGCGTCGGGCCTGGTTAGTACTTGGATGGGAGACCGCCTGGGAATACCAGGTGCTGTAAGCTTTTGCCTTTTCTTCACTATTTATATAATATGCTGGCTTTTAGAAAGACGTGTTTTACCGCTCTATTTATTACAATCATTTACATGTATTACAGAGTTTTAAGTGTTTTACATGTTTTTTAGGCCATTTTATTACTCTTAACATTTTAAGTGTATGTGTCTTTAATAAATGGATGGTTGGCCTGTCATGTGACTAGACACATGACAGGAAGCAGGAAGTACAACTGTATAAGAGAGCAGCATGACAAACAAAGGACAGTCACCAAACTGTTGGATTGAGGAGTTGCTAATTTTAGAGCTCACCTTTCCATTCACCACCTGCAAACTTTGGATTACACTTTCTGTGGATTGTATATACACTGGTGGACACTCACATTGGACTTATCAACACACTGGGGTTCTTGGACTGTTTTTAGGGTATGGACAAATGAACTGTATTCTTTTAACAGAGTTTACCTGTTTTTAGGGTATGGACAAATGAACTGTATTCTTTTAACAGAGTTTACCTAGTTTTATCGTGTTGTTTTAAAGTCTTTTATGTGAACCTTGTAAATACACCAAATCTATTTAAACCAATTTTCTTTTATGTCTCATTCTTTTAACCACTAGTCATCTCTCACAGTTAAATCTGACCCCATTTTAGTCTTGTAACTCGGCTGATAAGGCCGATTGTTACACTTTTATGGGAGACCGCCTGGGAATACCAGGTGCTGTAAGCTTTTGCCTTTTCTTCACTATTTATATAATATGCTGGCTTTTACGGAGGCTGATCTTTAAATAGCCCACTTTTTGGAGCAGCCCTCGCTTATGGCCATACCGCGCTGAGAGCGCCCGATCTCGTCTGATCTCGGAAGCTAAGCAGCGTCGGGCCTGGTTAGTACTTGGATGGGAGACCGCCTGGGAATACCAGGTGCTGTAAGCTTTTGCCTTTTCTTCACTATTTATATAATATGCTGGCTTTTAGAAAGACGTGTTTTACCGCTCTATTTATTACAATCATTTACATGTATTATAGAGTTTTAAGTGTTTTACATGTTTTTTAGGCCATTTTATTACTCTTAACATTTTAAGTGTATGTGTCTTTAATAAATGGATGGTTGGCCTGTCATGTGACTAGACACATGACAGGAAGCAGGAAGTACAACTGTATAAGAGAGCAGCATGACAAACAAAGGACAGTCACCAAACTGTTGGATTGAGGAGTTGCTAATTTTAGAGCTCACCTTTCCATTCACCACCTGCAAACTTTGGATTACACTTTCTGTGGATTGTATATACACTGGTGGACACTCACATTGGACTTATCAACACACTGGGGTTCTTGGACTGTTTTTAGGGTATGGACAAATGAACTGTATTCTTTTAACAGAGTTTACCTGTTTTTAGGGTATGGACAAATGAACTGTATTCTTTTAACAGAGTTTACCTAGTTTTATCGTGTTGTTTTAACCCTCTGGGGACTGAGGGTGTTTTTGGGCCCTGAAAAAGTTTTGACATGCCCTGACATTTGTGCTTTTTTCAGTATCTTAAAAACATATGAATGGCCCAAATCTGATTATATTGTAATCAGCACAATTTGGGCTACAATAATATGTAAGCAACATGAATGTACATGTTGGTGTTTTTGAGAAAACAACGTTTATGCGTGCTTAGTGAAAAACAAAATTTTTGAAGTCACTGAAATAAAGTCATGAAACACATACAGAATATTTGTTCACAAGACTTTGAGAACTGGATGTGTTAGGCTAGAGTTTTTTCTATCAAATGATGTGAAAATCATCTCGTTCACTTGTTTACACAAAACAGTATATTGATTTAAATTTTTGAAGACACTTTTTGTTTAGAATAGCTGTATGCGAAGAAGGCGTGAATGATCATGAATAATGCTGTGATTCACACCTGAGAAGACAAAGACCTGCATAATGAGCCGCATAATTAGTTATTCAGTCAGATGACTGAGAGGAACAAAGGAATGAATGAAGGAGGAATATAAGGACAAAATATGTTTGTAGCTTATTTTGAATAGATTTATTTATCAAGAAAAATAACTTAAGATTCACTTGTGAACTTCTTTAACATCTGAAGATGGTACAGTGCTCTCAGGAAAACAGTTTGAGGAGACTCAAGTAAATGTCAGCAGGATTCATGTGTTGAGCAGGTTTACAATCACTAAAAACAACAAAACAAAACATCTGTGAGCATGTTAATATCAACAGCATCATACTATTTATTTATATATATATTATGATTTTGTAGTCATAGACCCACGCATTTTGTACAAACGTAAAAAGGACATTTTATATCTGAGAAACTAATAAAAATTGTTTATCGTGTTAAACATCCATTCGAGAACACAGTATTAATACATATTGTCAAAACATACACTAAGTGTAAACCCTCATATTACATCCTACTGTTGTAAGATACATTAATAGCTAAATAAATAATTATGATCTTATAGTCAAACATAAGCATGCTTTGTGTGAATACAAAGAAACTAGGCTATATTATAACTGTTAAGCTTAAATGTGAACACTATAACCTTTATATTGCATCATTCTTTATTGAACAGACTATTAAAAACATACTGGCATCGTTAGTCATTTAGATGCAGTGAAATGAAACGTACTTTATAATGTTTCACTTGCTGTAGTCAGGAATTATAGTTGGCAAAAAGTCTTAACTGGTAAAATGTTTGCACATTCTGTCACAGTAATAACTAACAAGTAGGCTAATAAGAGAAAAAAAAAACTTACTCATGTCTTCTGAAGTACGTTTTATTCCTGACAGAGTCTTCTTCCAGA
>NC_133362.1:11410522-11415522 GCF_049309525.1 Garra rufa | reverse complement strand
CCATTTTAGTCTTGTAACTCGGCTGATAAGGCCGATTGTTACACTTTTATGGGAGACCGCCTGGGAATACCAGGTGCTGAAAGCTTTTGCCTTTTCTTCACTATTTATATAATATGCTGGCTTTTACGGAGGCTGATCTTTAAATAGCCCACTTTTTGGAGCAGCCCTCGCTTACGGCCATACCGCCACCTGAGAGCGCTAGAGAGCAACAGGAAGTGGTTGGCAGCAGTTGGGAGAGAAAGGCTCTCCTCCATTTTGTGTTTCATTTTGATTTGTTTTTGGCGTTATAAGTTTAATTTGTAAAGTTTTTTTGTTTATTTTTGTAGCTTATTCCTCCCAACAGCACATGCTGTTTGGGGGGAATAGTTTTTTTGTTGTTTAGTGCACGTTTTTTCGTTTGTTTGTTTGAGGAATGGCGGACGGACACACGGCAGCGGACATGGAAACGGCTCGAGGAACACGAATGGTGAATGAAAATGGAACTGAAATAAGGCAACGAGATGAGAATAAAATGGATATTGAACAAAGGAATAACAAGACAAAGAAGGATTACTTGAAAGAAGCTACTGTGAGCGTGGACATTTCAAACGTGAATGCAAGAGCGGAGGATATAATAAAAGCAGTGACGAAAAAGATTGGCAAAGGGAACATTCTGGCGGTAAGACCTAAACAAAACAAGGAGTATGAGGTGACTTTAGAAAACGTGGAAGATGTTGATTTGTTGGTGGATGGATTACAGATAAAGGAAACTATTTGTGAGGTTAAAAGACTGCAAAATAGAGACTATGTTGTCTCGTTCATGCACCTGCCTGTTTACATCGACGATCGTGATATTTTAGATAAATTGGAAGGGTGGGGAGTTACCCCAATATCAGACATTAAGAGACGCGTGTATCCGGGCACAACCATCGAAGATGGTACGAGGTTTGTGAAATCTCGTTTCCCCAAAGCGGTTGCCTCTCTCCCATATAGCACTAGGCTAGATACGGCTGAGGGGTTGCAATATTTTCGGGTGATGCACAGCCATCAGGTTAAAACCTGTCGACTGTGCATGTGCCCTGACCATGTCATGAAAGACTGCCCCGATTTCAAGTGCTTTAAATGCGAGGAGAGAGGACATTTCGCAAGGGATTGTATGGCGGTCAGATGCCCGGATTGCAAAAAAGTGATAAACAAATGCGAGTGCTGGTTTGAGCAGGACGAGACTCTTGAGAACGGGCGGGTGCATGAACGAGACAGCACGACAGAGAGAGACGAGGATGGTACGACATATCTGAGAGAGGAGCGGGTTATAAGTAATAAAAGAGATGAAGAGCAGACAGTGACAGAGAAACCAAGTGAAGATCCTTTACAACTGATGGTGGAAGCAGAGAGAAACGGCATTACTGATGGGACTACAGAGAGCACAGTGGAGGAACGAGTAAACGAGGAGCAGTTAAATTACAACCGGAATATAGAGATTGAAGGAATATCAGAGCAAATGGGACAGGGTGAAGGATCATTGGAACATGTGGATTTATTTGTTGGACTGAGTAACACTTTGGAAGAAGAAGTGGATTCAAACAGTGAAGGAGAAAGAAAAGCAGAAGGAACATCGATTTTATGTAAAAGACGACGTCAACTTAAGGTAAAGCCAAATTTGGATGGAATTAGAAAAAGACCTACCAATAAAGAATCATGGAAGAATAGATATGAACTATTAAAAGACTCAAGCGAAATGAACTAATGAGATGGGGTTTTTAAGCTTTTTTATCTATTTATTTTTGATGGTTTTTAGTTTTGTCACTTTTAATGCCAGAGGACTCTTGGATTTTAACAAATTTGAAAGAGTGAAAGAAATGTTTAAAAATGTGGATATTATTATTTTACAAGAAACAAACTGGAAAGATATGCATATAAATGAACTGAAGAAGAGATGGGATGGGGATATTTTGTATAACAATGAGGACAAGAGGCAAGGCAGAGGAGTGGCATTTTTAATAAGAAAGAATACGGACGTTGTGTGCGATGTAATTTACAAGGATGATGCTGGGAAATGTTTAGGGGTAGAAATGGAATGGGAAAATAGCAAAGTAACTGTGATAAATGTGCATGCGCCTAATGAAGAGAAAGAAAAGAGGTTTTTTTTAAAGTTTTTAAGGACGTTTTTAATGAAATACAAAAATGTTATAGTAATGGGGGATTTTAATACTGTTTTAAGCAAAATTGATATGGCGGATGGAATGGTTTTTAAAACGGATACTGGGAGAAAGGAATTGAAATCATTGATGGAAGATTTTAATTTAGTGGATGTATGGAGAGAGAGGAATGAGAAAAAGAGACAATATTCAAGAAGACAAATGGTGGGGAATTTTATGTGTCAAACTAGAATAGATTTTATCTTGTGCTCAAGGATTTTAGAAGGTTTTATAGATAATGTGAACTATGGGGAGACGAGTTTAAGTGATCACAAGCCAATGTTTATGCAGATGGATTGGAGTTCAATTAAAAGAGGTCCAGGCGTGTGGGTCTTAAATACTGAAATTTTAAAAAGGGAAAGCTATGTTCAAGAGGTTAAAGATATTATTGAAAACGAAATGCTAAATGCAATGTATGTGGAAGATAAAAGATTATGGTGGGAGAATGTAAAGTTTTTAATAAAGCAACACACCATTTGTGTATGTAAATTAATAGAGAAATGTAAAAGGTGCACAGAATATGACATAAGAGAGAATTTAGGGAAAGAATTAGAGCGGGATGATAAGGACATGACAAAGATAAGAGAACTGGAAGACAAACTTAAACAAATGGAGGAGAAAAGATATGAAGCTGCAAGATTAAGGAGTAGAGCTCAATTCCTAGTAGAAGGGGAAAAATGTACAAAGTTTTTCTTTGACTTGGAGAAAAGGAAATGGAGAAGTGGAATGATAAAAGAGGTGAAGGATGAAAATGGAAAAGGAGTTAAAAATAATGCAGATATATTAGAACAAATGAAGAAATACTACGAGAAATTGTTTACATCAGAAGGAGTGGAAGAAGATAGCAAAGAATTGCTTAAGGTGATTGAAACAAAAGTGGAAAAGGAAGACAAAGATATGTGCGATGAAAAGATAAGTGAAGAAGAAATAGAAATAGCTATAAAACAGCTTAATAAGAAAAAGAGTCCAGGGATTGATGGTTTGGGGAGTGAATTTTATTTGGTTTTTAAGGAGGTTTTAACTAGGATTTTAAAAGAGGTGTATGATGAGGTTTTTATGAAAGGACGATTGAATCTAAGGATGAGTATGGGATTAATGAAAGTGATATACAAGAAGAAAGGAGACAAGACAGATTTAAAGAACTATAGACCTTTGACTATGTTAAACACAGATCTTAAAATTTTATCTAAAATTTTAGCAAACAGACTGAAAGAGGTGATGCCAAAGATTATAAAGACCAACCAGGCATATGGAGTAAGAGGAAGAGATATAGCGGACACTACTTTAAGTATTAAGGACATAATAAGCTACATGAAAAAGGAAAATTTGCAGGGATATGTTATAAGTCTTGACTTTGAGAAAGCTTTTGATAGGGTAGAGCATCAGTTTTTATTTGAGGTTTTAAAGAGTTTTGGTTTTGGGAAGAATTTTATTAAATGGATCAAGATTTTATATAAAGGAGTGGTAACAAGAATTAAGTGTAACGGTTTTTTAACTAAGAGTTTTAAACTTACGAGATCAGTAAGACAAGGATGTCCTCTTTCGGCGCTTTTATATACTTTGGTGGCAGAGCCCCTAGGACTAGCAATAGGAAGAGAGAAGAAGGTGAAAGGCATTAAAATTGAAGAAGAGAATAAAGAGAATACAATTTTTCAATATGCTGACGACACAACTTTAATAGTGAAGGATCTGGGGAGTGTAAAAGCGGCAATGGAAGTAGTCCAAAAATTTTGCAGAAAATCAGGGGGGAAGGTAAACGAAGACAAAACTGTTTATATGAGGTTTGGGGGACTCCCAGTTTTAACTGATGTTTTTGTTTTTAATGAGGTTAAAGAAATTAGGATTTTAGGAATTTTAATGGGAGAGGATGACAAGAGATTAAATGATATCATGTGGGAAGGAAGAGTAGGGAATATTGAAAGAAGACTGAATCTGTGGAAACTGAGAACACTATGTCTGAAAGGGAAAGTTTTATTACTTAATGTTTTAATGGTCTCACAGTTGTGGTATGTTTTATATGTTGCAAGTATGCCACTGTGGGTTGAAAAAAGATTGAAGAAATGTTTCATAGAGTTTTTATGGGAGAAGAAGCCACCGAGAATCTCGTATGATACACTTATAGGGGATGTCGAGAAGGGTGGTTTGGGACTTATTGATATTGCACAAAGGAAGAAATGTATGAGGGTTAAGATGGTGAAGAACTTTCTAGATGAAACATTTGAAACTACTTGGAAGAAAACTATGAGGTATTTTTTAAACAAATGTGGGAATCTGAATTTGGGAGAAAGTATATTATGGATGAAAACGAAAAACTGGATGTGGGAAGAATTGCCTGAGTTTTATAAAGAATTGTTAAGTGCCTGGGGAGTTTTTTTAAAACATGTGCAATACAATCCAAAAGGAAGAGAGGATATTTTAAATCAACCATTGTTTTTAAATAAGAACATTATGAATGATGAGAAAGAGTTGTTTTTTAAGAAATGGTGGGAGGTGGGAATTACAAGGGTCAGAGATATTTTGTATGAATTCAAGGAGGGATTCTTACCAGTTCAGTATATTATTGACACTATGGAAGATGCTAAGGAGGAATATACCAGACAAGAGATTACAAAGAAGTACAAAATAATAAAAAATGCCATACCACAAAACTGGATTGAGAAATTCAAAACCATGGAATTGGGGAAACAAGAGAAAGAAGTGTATGCAATGATTGGTGAGAAAATATGTGTTCTTAAGGAATGTACTGTTAAAATGTTTTATGGTGTTTTTAGAGATACAGTTTTTAAGAAACCTAATGTGAATGACTACTGGATGCAGAAACAT
>NC_133362.1:11390522-11405522 GCF_049309525.1 Garra rufa | reverse complement strand
AAATAGAGGATGGAACAAGGTTCCTAAAGGTAAGGTTCCCTAAAGAGGTAGCATCATTGCCTTACAGCACGAGGCTGGAAACGGCAGAAGGGTTGCAGTATTTTAGGGTGATGCACAGCCAGCAGGTGAAGACCTGTAGACTGTGCATGAGCCCAGACCACCTGCTAAAAGAGTGCCCTGAGTTTACATGCTACAAGTGCGATGAAAGGGGACATTTTGCAAGAGACTGTAACGCAGTCAGGTGCCCGGAGTGTCAGCAAATTTTAAATAAGTGTGAGTGTTGGATGGAGGACGAGGAAGGAGGCACGGAAAGTCAGGTGGACGGACAGGTGCGTGAAGGAAACAACGAGGAGGACGGAGAAACTTGCGAAACACAAGAGGAAGGATTACAACAAAAAGAAACAGAAGGAGCAACAGGCAACCGAGAGGAAGGAGAAGAAGAAAAAGGGAACGATGAACTTAAGGAACATGCAACACAACAAGACACCCACTGGACAGAAATGGAAACATTGGACACTTCTAAAAGTTTTCTGGACGACGTAGAGAGAGATGGACAAAGAATGGGAAATCAAAACAAAGAAACAGACAATGGAGAGCAAGCAAAGATGGACAACATGGGAAAGGACAGAGAGGGGAGAGGACTAATTAGAAGGAGAGCCTTAAAGGTAAAACCAAATGTGGAAAATGCAAGAAAAAAATCATGACAAATGTAAACAGATATGAAGTGTTAAGTGGGCTGGAGGGAGAAGATGGTGTATAATGTTTTCTAGGTATTTGTTTTTATTTCTTTTAATGGTTTTAAGTTGTGTTACTTTTAATGCGAGGGGATTGATGGACATGAGAAAATTTGAAAGACTGAAAGAAAAATGCAAAGGAGAAGATGTTATCGCTTTGCAAGAAACAAACTGGAAAGAGAGTGTGATGATGGACTATAAAAAGAAATGGGAAGGAGATATTTTATATAACAATGGGGATGGAAGGCTTGGAAGAGGTGTAGCGTTTTTAATGAGGAAAGATGTGTTTAATGCAAGCAAAGTAGTGTATAAAGATAAGATAGGGAAATGTATGGTATTAGAAGTAAATTATGAAGGACGTGAAATTATTTTAGCGAATGTACATGCACCAGTGGAAGAGAAGGAAAAGAAAGAGTTTTTTAATGTTTTAAGAAACATTGTAAAGAAGTATAAAGAAATAATTATGATGGGGGATTTTAACACAGTTTTTAGTAAACAAGATATGGCTGAAGGAATGGTTTTTAAAACAGATACAGGAAGAAAAGAATTAAAAGCATTAATGGATGAAAACAATATGATAGATGTGTGGAGAGAAAGAAATGAAAAGAAAAAAGAATTTTCGAGAAGACAAATAGTAGGGCAGTTTGTATGCCAAACTAGAATTGACTTTGTTTTATGTACAAGAAATGTGGAGAATTTTATAGAAAATATTAAGTACAAAGAAACAAGTTTTAGCGATCATAAGATTTTATCTTTTAAGTTGGACTGGAGTCAAATGCAAAGAGGTCCTGGAGTATGGATTTTAAATACACAGATTTTAAAGAATGAAGATTATGTTTTAAAAGTGAAAGAAATTATAGAAAAAGAAAAGGAAAATGGAATGTATGAAGAGGATAAGAGAATATGGTGGGAGAGTGTAAAGTTTTTAATCAAAAAATTCTCAATCAGGTATTGTAGTTCTATTCAGAAATGCAAAAGATCCAAAGAAAGAGGAATAAAGGAAAGTTTGGAAATGGAATTGAATAAAGAATTTAAAGACATACAAAAGATAAAGGAAATGGAGGGGAAACTGAAAGAAATAGAAGAAAAGGAATATGAGGGGGCGAGGTTAAGAAGCAAAGCAAAATATGTGGTGGAGGGAGAAAAATGTACAAAGTTCTTTTTTGATCTGGAAAAAAAGAGAGGGAAAGCTGAAACGATAAAAGAAATAAGAGGGGAAAATGGGGAAATTGTAGAAGGGAATGAAAAGATTTTAAAAGAAATAAAGAATTTTTATGAGGATCTGTTTAGTGCAAGGGGGGTGGAAGAGGAGGAAAAAAAGGAACTGTTGAATCAGATAAAAGCAAAAGTAAGTGAGGAACATAAAAAAGAATGTGACCAAGAAATCAGGGAAGACGAGATTGAAAGAGCAATAAATCAACTGAATAAAAAGAAAAGTCCAGGAATAGATGGTTTGGGAACTGAATTTTATGTCTGTTTTAAAGAAGTTTTAACAAAGATTTTAAATGAGGTTTTTAAAGAAATTTTTGAAAAGGAAGAGATTAATGAAAGAACAAGGATGGGGTTAATGAAATTGATATATAAAAGGAAAGGAGAAAAAGTAGATCTAAAAAACTACAGACCAATCACGATGTTGAATACAGATCTTAAGATTTTAGCGAAGGTTTTAGCAAACAGATTAAAGGAAGTAATGCCAAGTATAATTAAAACAAACCAAGCATATGGAGTCAAAGGAAGAGATATAGCCGACATAACAATGAGTATAAGGGACACGATATGGTACATGAAAGAAAAAAATGAAGAAGGATATATAATTAGTTTGGATTTTGAAAAAGCTTTTGATAGGGTTGAGCACGGGTATTTATTTGAGGTTTTAAGGAGTTTTGGGTTCGGGGAAAATTTTATTAAATGCGTTGAGATTTTATATAAGGGTGCACTAACAAAGATAAAATGTAATGGGTTTTTAACAGAGTGTTTTAAAATAACAAGGTCAATAAGACAGGGTTGTCCACTCTCAGCATTATTGTACTCACTTGTTTCTGAACCCTTGGGACTGGCTATAAAACAGAATGAAAGATTAATAGGGATAGAAATTGAGGGAAATAAGGCTGAGGGGAAAGTTTTTCAATATGCTGATGACACAACAATAATTGTAAAGGGAAAAGAGAGTGTTAAAGAAGTTATGAAGTTGGTAAAAGAATATTGTAGTGGGTCTGGAAGTAAAGTAAATGAGGAGAAAACGGTATATATGAGATTTGGTAAAGCTATGGTTTTAATGGATTGTTTTAATTTTAAGGAAGTGGAAGAAATGAGGATTTTAGGAGTTGTAATGGGAAAGAATGAGAGGAAAGTAAGAGATGAAATGTGGGAGCAACTAGTAACAGATATAGAGAGAAGATTAAATTTTTGGAAATTGAGAACTTTAAACTTGAAGGGGAAGGTTTTAATATTGAATGTTTTAATGGTTTCTAAACTTTGGTATGTTTTATATTTTTCTGAAATACCTTTATGGACAGAACGGAGGTTGAAGAAATGTTTTCTTGACTTTTTATGGGAGGGGAAACCAGCAAGGATTGCACATAATACGATTTTAGGGGCGATAGAGAAGGGGGGCTTAGGTTTAATGGATGTGGAACAGCGAAAAAATGCGTTGAGAGTAAAAATTGTTAAGAAATACCTGCAACAAGATAACAAAACTGAGTGGAAAAAAACAATGAAATACTTTTTAAACAAATGTGGGGATTTTAACATGGGGGACGGAATATTATGGATGACAACAAAAATTTGGATGACGGAAGGATTACCCGAATTTTATAGAGAAATTTTTAGTGCCTGGGGGAATTTTTTAACGAAAATCGAGTACAATCCGCATGGAAGAGAAAACATTTTAAATCAACCTCTGTTCTTAAATAACAACATTTTAAAACAAGAGAAAGCAATATTTTTTAAAAAATGGATGGATGTGGGGATAACAAGAGTGAGAGATGTTTTGTATGAATTTAAAGAGGGCTTTTTACCGATACAATATATTGTGGATGCGATGGAGGAAGCAAAAGAAGAATACAGTAAACAAGAAATAACAAATAAATATGAAATTATTAAAAATGCAATACCCAAAGAGTGGATTAAAAGAATAGAGAGTATGGAAAGAGAGCAAACAGAGGGAAATATTTTTGTGAAACTGGGGGGGGAAAATGTATGATTTTAAAGAATGTACTGTAAAAATGTTTTATTGTGTTTTTAGAGATGGTGTTTTTAAAGAGCCGATTGTAAATAAGTACTGGGTGGAAAAATTCAAGGATCTAAAAGAAGAATGTATATGGAGAAACATGAGGGGGAGGTGTGTTGAAACAAAGTTAGGATGTTTGGAATATTTTATAAGGCATAAAGTGGTTTTTACTGAGTCTGTTTTAAACAAGGTGGGAATGGAACAAAATCCAATGTGTAAAGTGTGTCATGAAAAAGAAGAGGGGATTTTACATTTGTTTTTATATTGTAAAGAATTGGAGGATTTTCTAAGGAAATGTAAATGTTTAATTAAAGATGTGAGCGAAGGTTGGGATGAAAGTGTAATGGAATGGAAAAGAGTAGTGATGTTTGGTTGGGAAAAGAAGGGTCAACACAAAAAGTTTATAAATCTGTGTATAATGTTAATGAAAAGCGCAATTTGGGAAAGAAGAATTGTGGCCAAAAAAGAAAAAATGGTGTTAGAGGTTTGGACTGTTTTTAAAAGGAAAATAGAAGTATATGTAGAACAATTATATGTGTATTTTAAAAGTGAAAATATGCTGAAAGCTTTTTATGATGTTTTTACACCAACAGTTTGTAATGTTTTAGAGAATTTCATGTGCAAATTGCCAGGAAGAGAAAGAGCTTTCTAAATCTTAAGTATAAAAGGCATGATTTTAAACAAAAAATACGAGATGAGTAGATTATATTTTATCTTATTTTAATTTTTTTTTTCTTTTCTTTCGTCTTTGTGTGGACAACTATATTGTATTGTTGATGTTTCTATTGGTTGAAAATTCATCTTATTGTTAATGTGTTCCTTTTGCTTTGTTGATGATAATGTGATGTATTTTTTCATGTTTATTTCTTTTATGTCGTGAGACTTCTAATGTGAAGCACACATTGGAAAATTTGTATTATGAAATTTTTTTAATAAAAAAAAAAAAAAAAAGAGCGCCCGATCTCGTCTGATCTCGGAAGCTAAGCAGCGTCGGGCCTGGTTAGTACTTGGATGGGAGACCGCCTGGGAATACCAGGTGCTGTAAGCTTTTGCCTTTTCTTCACTATTTATATAATATGCTGGCTTTTACGGAGGCTGATCTTTAAATAGCCCACTTTTTGGAGCAGCCCTCGCTTACGGCCATACCCCCACCTGAGGCGCTAGAGAGCTACAGGAAGTGAGTTGGCTGCAGTTGGGAGAGGAAGGCTCTCCTCCATTTTGTTTATTTTTCTTTTGTGTTTCTTTTACTTCAACTTAAGTTTTTTGTGCTTTTTTGTTAGTTTTAAACCACCCAACAGCAGCATCTCGGTTGGCTGGAGGGTGGTTAACCTTTTTTTGCTTTTTTTTCTTTAAAATGGACGGATTAATGGATAATGACACAGGACCGGCTGGAGGAACACGAATGGTACATGACACTGGACTGGGCGGAGAGACATGCATGGCAAACAACACTGGACTGGACTATCAACAACGAGCAGGATACAGGAAAAAACAAGACGCAAGAGACAACCCAAGTGGAAAGAAATATTTGAAGGAGGCAACACTGATTGTGAATGTGGAACATGTAAATGAGGTGAGAGCTGTGGATATTATTAAAGCAGTGACGGACAAGTGTGGAAATGGAAAAATTCTAGCGTTAAGGCCAAGACAAGGAAAAGAGTTTGAATTAACAATGGAAAAGGAGGAATCGTGTGAGGATTTAATCGATGGACTGACAATTAAAGGGGTGAACTGTGAAATAAAAAAAACTGCAAAATAGAGATTACGTTGTTTCCTTCATGCACCTGCCCGTCTACCTGGACGACACTGAAATTATTAGAAAATTGGAAGGATGGGGAGTTAAACCTCTTTCAAAAATTAAAAGAAGATGCTACCCGGGCACTGAAATAGAGGATGGAACAAGGTTCCTAAAGGTAAGGTTCCCTAAAGAGGTAGCATCATTGCCTTACAGCACGAGGCTGGAAACGGCAGAAGGGTTGCAGTATTTTAGGGTGATGCACAGCCACCAGGTGAAGACCTGTAGACTGTGCATGAGCCCAGACCACCTGCTAAAAGAGTGCCCTGAGTTTACATGCTACAAGTGCGATGAAAGGGGACATTTTGCAAGAGACTGTAACGCAGTCAGGTGCCCGGAGTGTCAGCAAATTTTAAATAAGTGTGAGTGTTGGATGGAGGACGAGGAAGGAGGCACGGAAAGTCAGGTGGACGGACAGGTGCGTGAAGGAAACAACGAGGAGGACGGAGAAACTTGCGAAACACAAGAGGAAGGATTACAACAAAAAGAAACAGAAGGAGCAACAGGCAACCGAGAGGAAGGAGAAGAAGAAAAAGGGAACGATGAACTTAAGGAACATGCAACACAACAAGACACCCACTGGACAGAAATGGAAACATTGGACACTTCTAAAAGTTTTCTGGACGACGTAGAGAGAGATGGACAAAGAATGGGAAATCAAAACAAAGAAACAGACAATGGAGAGCAAGCAAAGATGGACAACATGGGAAAGGACAGAGAGGGGAGAGGACTAATTAGAAGGAGAGCCTTAAAGGTAAAACCAAATGTGGAAAATGCAAGAAAAAAATAATGACAAATGTAAACAGATATGAAGTGTTAAGTGGGCTGGAGGGAGAAGATGGTGTATAATGTTTTCTAGGTATTTGTTTTTATTTCTTTTAATGGTTTTAAGTTGTGTTACTTTTAATGCGAGGGGATTGATGGACATGAGAAAATTTGAAAGACTGAAAGAAAAATGCAAAGGAGAAGATGTTATCGCTTTGCAAGAAACAAATTGGAAAGAGAGTGTGATGATGGACTATAAAAAGAAATGGGAAGGAGATATTTTATATAACAATGGGGATGGAAGGCTTGGAAGAGGTGTAGCGTTCTTAATGAGGAAAGATGTGTTTAATGCAAGCAAAGTAGTGTATAAAGATAAGATAGGGAAATGTATGGTATTAGAAGTAAATTATGAAGGACGTGAAATTATTTTAGCGAATGTACATGCACCAGTGGAAGAGAAGGAAAAGAAAGAGTTTTTTAATGTTTTAAGAAACATTGTAAAGAAGTATAAAGAAATAATTATGATGGGGGATTTTAACACAGTTTTTAGTAAACAAGATATGGCTGAAGGAATGGTTTTTAAAACAGATACAGGAAGAAAAGAATTAAAAGCATTAATGGATGAAAACAATATGATAGATGTGTGGAGAGAAAGAAATGAAAAGAAAAAAGAATTTTCGAGAAGACAAATAGTAGGGCAGTTTGTATGCCAAACTAGAATTGACTTTGTTTTATGTACAAGAAATGTGGAGAATTTTATAGAAAATATTAAGTACAAAGAAACAAGTTTTAGCGATCATAAGATTTTATCTTTTAAGTTGGACTGGAGTCAAATGCAAAGAGGTCCTGGAGTATGGATTTTAAATACACAGATTTTAAAGAATGAAGATTATGTTTTAAAAGTGAAAGAAATTATAGAAAAAGAAAAGGAAAATGGAATGTATGAAGAGGATAAGAGAATATGGTGGGAGAGTGTAAAGTTTTTAATCAAAAAATTCTCAATCAGGTATTGTAGTTCTATTCAGAAATGCAAAAGATCCAAAGAAAGAGGAATAAAGGAAAGTTTGGAAATGGAATTGAATAAAGAATTTAAAGACATACAAAAGATAAAGGAAATGGAGGGGAAACTGAAAGAAATAGAAGAAAAGGAATATGAGGGGGCGAGGTTAAGAAGCAAAGCAAAATATGTGGTGGAGGGAGAAAAATGTACAAAGTTCTTTTTTGATCTGGAAAAAAAGAGAGGGAAAGCTGAAACGATAAAAGAAATAAGAGGGGAAAATGGGGAAATTGTAGAAGGGAATGAAAAGATTTTAAAAGAAATAAAGAATTTTTATGAGGATCTGTTTAGTGCAAGGGGGGTGGAAGAGGAGGAAAAAAAGGAACTGTTGAATCAGATAAAAGCAAAAGTAAGTGAGGAACATAAAAAAGAATGTGACCAAGAAATCAGGGAAGACGAGATTGAAAGAGCAATAAATCAACTGAATAAAAAGAAAAGTCCAGGAATAGATGGTTTGGGAACTGAATTTTATGTCTGTTTTAAAGAAGTTTTAACAAAGATTTTAAATGAGGTTTTTAAAGAAATTTTTGAAAAGGAAGAGATTAATGAAAGAACAAGGATGGGGTTAATGAAATTGATATATAAAAGGAAAGGAGAAAAAGTAGATCTAAAAAACTACAGACCAATCACGATGTTGAATACAGATCTTAAGATTTTAGCGAAGGTTTTAGCAAACAGATTAAAGGAAGTAATGCCAAGTATAATTAAAACAAACCAAGCATATGGAGTCAAAGGAAGAGATATAGCCGACATAACAATGAGTATAAGGGACACGATATGGTACATGAAAGAAAAAAATGAAGAAGGATATATAATTAGTTTGGATTTTGAAAAAGCTTTTGATAGGGTTGAGCACGGGTATTTATTTGAGGTTTTAAGGAGTTTTGGGTTCGGGGAAAATTTTATTAAATGCGTTGAGATTTTATATAAGGGTGCACTAACAAAGATAAAATGTAATGGGTTTTTAACAGAGTGTTTTAAAATAACAAGGTCAATAAGACAGGGTTGTCCACTCTCAGCATTATTGTACTCACTTGTTTCTGAACCCTTGGGACTGGCTATAAAACAGAATGAAAGATTAATAGGGATAGAAATTGAGGGAAATAAGGCTGAGGGGAAAGTTTTTCAATATGCTGATGACACAACAATAATTGTAAAGGGAAAAGAGAGTGTTAAAGAAGTTATGAAGTTGGTAAAAGAATATTGTAGTGGGTCTGGAAGTAAAGTAAATGAGGAGAAAACGGTATATATGAGATTTGGTAAAGCTATGGTTTTAATGGATTGTTTTAATTTTAAGGAAGTGGAAGAAATGAGGATTTTAGGAGTTGTAATGGGAAAGAATGAGAGGAAAGTAAGAGATGAAATGTGGGAGCAACTAGTAACAGATATAGAGAGAAGATTAAATTTTTGGAAATTGAGAACTTTAAACTTGAAGGGGAAGGTTTTAATATTGAATGTTTTAATGGTTTCTAAACTTTGGTATGTTTTATATGTTTCTGAAATACCTTTATGGACAGAACGGAGGTTGAAGAAATGTTTTCTTGACTTTTTATGGGAGGGGAAACCAGCAAGGATTGCACATAATACGATTTTAGGGGCGATAGAGAAGGGGGGCTTAGGTTTAATGGATGTGGAACAGCGAAAAAATGCGTTGAGAGTAAAAATTGTTAAGAAATACCTGCAACAAGATAACAAAACTGAGTGGAAAAAAACAATGAAATACTTTTTAAACAAATGTGGGGATTTTAACATGGGGGACGGAATATTATGGATGACAACAAAAATTTGGATGACGGAAGGATTACCCGAATTTTATAGAGAAATTTTTAGTGCCTGGGGGAATTTTTTAACGAAAATCGAGTACAATCCGCATGGAAGAGAAAACATTTTAAATCAACCTCTGTTCTTAAATAACAACATTTTAAAACAAGAGAAAGCAATATTTTTTAAAAAATGGATGGATGTGGGGATAACAAGAGTGAGAGATGTTTTGTATGAATTTAAAGAGGGCTTTTTACCGATACAATATATTGTGGATGCGATGGAGGAAGCAAAAGAAGAATACAGTAAACAAGAAATAACAAATAAATATGAAATTATTAAAAATGCAATACCCAAAGAGTGGATTAAAAGAATAGAGAGTATGGAAAGAGAGCAAACAGAGGGAAATATTTTTGTGAAACTGGGGGGAAAAATGTATGATTTTAAAGAATGTACTGTAAAAATGTTTTATTGTGTTTTTAGAGATGGTGTTTTTAAAGAGCCGATTGTAAATAAGTACTGGGTGGAAAAATTCAAGGATCTAAAAGAAGAATGTATATGGAGAAACATGAGGGGGAGGTGTGTTGAAACAAAGTTAGGATGTTTGGAATATTTTATAAGGCATAAAGTGGTTTTTACTGAGTCTGTTTTAAACAAGGTGGGAATGGAACAAAATCCAATGTGTAAAGTGTGTCATGAAAAAGAAGAGGGGATTTTACATTTGTTTTTATATTGTAAAGAATTGGAGGATTTTCTAAGGAAATGTAAATGTTTAATTAAAGATGTGAGCGAAGGTTGGGATGAAAGTGTAATGGAATGGAAAAGAGTAGTGATGTTTGGTTGGGAAAAGAAGGGTCAACACAAAAAGTTTATAAATCTGTGTATAATGTTAATGAAAAGCGCAATTTGGGAAAGAAGAATTGTGGCCAAAAAAGAAAAAATGGTGTTAGAGGTTTGGACTGTTTTTAAAAGGAAAATAGAAGTATATGTAGAACAATTATATGTGTATTTTAAAAGTGAAAATATGCTGAAAGCTTTTTATGATGTTTTTACACCAACAGTTTGTAATGTTTTAGAGAATTTCATGTGCAAATTGCCAGGAAGAGAAAGAGCTTTCTAAATCTTAAGTATAAAAGGCATGATTTTAAACAAAAAATACGAGATGAGTAGATTATATTTTATCTTATTTTAAATTTTTTTTTTCTTTTCTTTCGTCTTTGTGTGGACAACTATATTGTATTGTTGATGTTTCTATTGGTTGAAAATTCATCTTATTGTTAATGTGTTCCTTTTGCTTTGTTGATGATAATGTGATGTATTTTTTCATGTTTATTTCTTTTATGTCGTGAGACTTCTAATGTGAAGCACACATTGGAAAATTTGTATTATGAAATTTTTTTAATAAAAAAAAAAAAAAAAAAGAGCGCCCGATCTCGTCTGATCTCGGAAGCTAAGCAGCGTCGGGCCTGGTTAGTACTTGGATGGGAGACCGCCTGGGAATACCAGGTGCTGTAAGCTTTTGCCTTTTCTTCACTATTTATATAATATGCTGGCTTTTACGGAGGCTGATCTTTAAATAGCCCCCTTTTTGGAGCAGCCCTCGCTTATGGCCATACCGCGCTGAGAGCGCCCGATCTCGTCTGATCTCGGAAGCTAATCAGCGTAGGGCCTGGTTAGTACTTGGATGGGAGACCGCCTGGGAATACCAGGTGCTGTAAGCTTTTGCCTTTTCTTCACTATTTATATAATATGCTGGCTTTTAGAAAGACGTGTTTTACCGCTCTATTTATTACAATCATTTAAATGTATTATAGAGTTTTAAGTGTTTTACATGTTTTTTAGGCCATTTTATTACTCTTAACATTTTAAGTGTATGTGTCTTTAATAAATGGATGGTTGGCTTGTCATGTGACTAGACACATGACAGGAAGCAGGAAGTACAACTGTATAAGAGAGCAGCATGACAAACTAAGGACAGTCACCAAACTGTTGGATTGAGGAGTTGCTAATTTTAGAGCTCATCTTTCCATTCACCACCTGCAAACTTTGGATTACACTTTCTGTGGATTGTATATACACTGGTGGACACTCACATTGGACTTATCAACACACTGGGGTTCTTGGACTGTTTTTAGGGTATGGACAAATGAACTGTATTCTTTTAACACTGTTTACCTGTTTTTAGGGTATGGACAAATGAACTGTATTCTTTTAACAGAGTTTACCTAGTTTTATCGTGTTGTTTTAAAGTCTTTTATGTGAACCTTGTAAATACACCAAATCTATTTAAACCAATTTTCTTTTATGTCTCATTCTTTTAACCACTAGTCATCTCTCACAGTTAAATCTGACCCCATTTTAGTCTTGTAACTCGGCTGATAAGGCCGATTGTTACACTTTTATTGGAGACCGCCTGGGAATACCAGGTGCTGTAAGCTTTTGCCTTTTCTTCACTATTTATATAATATGCTGGCTTATACGGAGGCTGATCTTTAAATAGCCCACTTTTTGGAGCAGCCCTCGCTTATGGCCATACCGCGCTGAGAGCGCCCGATCTCGTCTGATCTCGGAAGCTAAGTAACGTCGGGCCTGGTTAGTACTTGGATGGGAGACCGCTTGGGAATACCAGGTGCTGTAAGCTTTTGCATTTTCTTCACTATTTATATAATATGCTGGCTTTTACGGAGGCTGATCTTTAAATAGCCCACTTTTTGGAGCAGCCCTCGCTTATGGCCATACCGCGCTGAGAGCGCCCGATCTCGTCTGATCTCGGAAGCTAAGCAGCGTCGGGCCTGGTTAGTACTTGGATGGGAGACCGCCTGGGAATACCAGGTGCTGTAAGCTTTTGCCTTTTCTTCACTATTTATATAATATGCTGGCTTTTACGGAGGCTGATCTTTAAATAGCCCACTTTTTGGAGCAGCCCTCTCTTATGGCCATACCGCGCTGAGAGCGCCCGATCTCGTCTGATCTCGGAAGCTAAGCAGCGTCGGGCCTGGTTAGTACTTGGATGGGAGACCGCCTGGGAATACCAGGTGCTGTAAGCTTTTGCCTTTTCTTCACTATTTATATAATATGCTGGCTTTTAGAAAGACGTGTTTTACCGCTCTATTTATTACAATCATTTACATGTATTATAGAGTTTTAAGTGTTTTACATGTTTTTTAGGCCATTTTATTACTCTTAACATTTTAAGTGTATGTGTCTTTAATAAATGGATGGTTGGCCTGTCATGTGACTAGACACATGACAGGAAGCAGGAAGTACAACTGTATAAGAGAGCAGCATGACAAACAAAGGACAGTCACCAAACTGTTGGATTGAGGAGTTGCTAATTTTAGAGCTCACCTTTCCATTCACCACCTGCAAACTTTGGATTACACTTTCTGTGGATTGTATATACACTGGTGGACACTCACATTGGACTTATCAACACACTGGGGTTCTTGGACTGTTTTTAGGGTATGGACAATGAACTGTATTCTTTTAACAGAGTTTACCTGTTTTTAGGGTATGGACAAATGAACTGTATTCTTTTAACAGAGTTTACCTAGTTTTATCGTGTTGTTTTAAAGTCTTTTATGTGATCCTTGTAAATACACCAAATCTATTTAAACCAATTTTCTTTTATGTCTCATTCTTTTAACCACTAGTCATCTCTCACAGTTAAATCTGACCCCATTTTAGTCTTGTAACTCGGCTGATAAGGCCGATTGTTACACTTTTATTGGGGACCGCCTGGGAATACCAGGTGCTGTAAGCTTTTGCCTTTTCTTCACTATTTATATAATATGCTGGCTTTTACGGAGGCTGATCTTTAAATAGCCCACTTTTTGGAGCAGCCCTCGCTTATGGCCATACCGCGCTGAGAGCGCCCGATCTCGTCTGATCTCGGAAGCTAAGCAGCGTCGGGCCTGGTTAGTACTTGGATGGGAGACCGCCTGGGAATACCAGGTGCTGTAAGCTTTTGCCTTTTCTTCACTATTTATATAATATGCTGGCTTTTACGGAGGCAGATCTTTAAATAGCCCACTTTTTGGAGCAGCCCTCGCTTATGGCCATACCGCGCTGAGAGCGCCCGATCTCGTCTGATCTCGGAAGCTAAGCAGCGTCGGGCCTGGTTAGTACTTGGATGGGAGACCGCCTGGGAATACCAGGTGCTGTAAGCTTTTGCCTTTTCTTCACTATTTATATAATATGCTGGCTTTTAGAAAGACGTGTTTTACCGCTCTATTTATTACAATCATTTAAATGTATTATAGAGTTTTAAGTGTTTTACATGTTTTTTAGGCCATTTTATTACTCTTAACATTTTAAGTGTATGTGTCTTTAATAAATGGATGGTTGGCCTGTCATGTGACTAGACACATGACAGGAAGCAGGAAGTACAACTGTATAAGAGAGCAGCATGACAAACAAAGGACAGTCACCAAACTGTTGGATTGAGGAGTTGCTAATTTTAGAGCTCACCTTTCCATTCACCACCTGCAAACTTTGGATTACACTTTCTGTGGATTGTATATACACTGGTGGACACTCACATTGGACTTATAAACACACTGGGGTTCTTGGACTGTTTTTAGGGTATGGACAAATGAACTGTATTCTTTTAACAGAGTTTACCTGTTTTTAGGGTATGGACAAATGAACTGTATTCTTTTAACAGAGTTTACCTAGTTTTATCGTGTTGTTTTAAAGTCTTTTATGTGAACCTTGTAAATACACCAAATCTATTTAAACCAATTTTCTTTTATGTCTCATTCTTTTAACCACTAGTCATCTCTCACAGTTAAATCTGACCCCATTTTAGTCTTGTAACTCGGCTGATAAGGCCGATTGTTACACTTTTATGGGAGACCGCCTGGGAATACCAGGTGCTGTAAGCTTTTGCCTTTTCTTCACTATTTATATAATATGCTGGCTTTTACGGAGGCTGATCTTTAAATAGCCCACTTTTTGGAGCAGACCTCGCTTATGGCCATACCGCGCTGAGAGCGCCCGATCTCGTCTGATCTCGGAAGCTAAGCAGCGTCGGGCCTGGTTAGTACTTGGATGGGAGACCGCCTGGGAATACCAGGTGCTGTAAGCTTTTGCCTTTTCTTCACTATTTATATAATATGCTGGCTTTTACGGAGGCAGATCTTTAAATAGCCCACTTTTTGGAGCAGCCCTCGCTTATGGCCATACCGCGCTGAGAGCGCCCGATCTCGTCTGATCTCGGAAGCTAAGCAGCGTCGGGCCTGGTTAGTACTTGGATGGGAGACCGCCTGGGAATACCAGGTGCTGTAAGCTTTTGCCTTTTCTTCACTATTTATATAATATGCTGGCTTTTAGAAAGACGTGTTTTACCGCTCTATTTATTACAATCATTTAAATGTATTATAGAGTTTTAAGTGTTTTACATGTTTTTTAGGCCATTTTATTACTCTTAACATTTTAAGTGTATGTGTCTTTAATAAATGGATGGTTGGCCTGTCATGTGACTAGACACATGACAGGAAGCAGGAAGTACAACTGTATAAGAGAGCAGCATGACAAACAAAGGACAGTCACCAAACTGTTGGATTGAGGAGTTGCTAATTTTAGAGCTCACCTTTCCATTCACCACCTGCAAACTTTGGATTACACTTTCTGTGGATTGTATATACACTGGTGGACA
>NC_133362.1:11140522-11378022 GCF_049309525.1 Garra rufa | reverse complement strand
AAATGGTGATGGGTAATTTGAAACAGAGTCGTATAGATTTATGTTTGGCAAAAAGAGAAATGTTAAAATATGTTAAAAATGTGAAATATAAGTTTGTCAGTTTAAGTGATCATGCTGTGATGACAGTCAAGATGGGTGTAAGTGAAGAGGAGAGGGGAGGGGGTTTGTGGTGTCTGAATGCAAATCTGTTAAATGAAGAGGCATATAAAGAAAATATTGTAAAATGTATAAATTATGAAATGCAGAATTCTCTATTTGAGGAAAATGTATGTGAATGGTGGGAGGGAATGAAAGAGAAAATTAAAAAAAGAAGTATTAGGTATTCAAAACAAAGAGATTTTATGAGGAGGAGTAAAGCAGAAGCTTTGGAAAATGCATTAAAAGGGGACGCGGAAAAAAATAGAAAATAATCCTGAGTACAGTGAAGAGTGCTTTTGGAGGTTAAAAACAGAATTAGAGGAGTATGAAAAGGAAAAAAGCAAGGGAGCTATAATAAGAAGTAGAGCTCAGTATGCTTTAGAGGGAGAAAGAAGTACAAAATTCTTCCTAAATTTAGAAAATAAAAAGCAGAGGAGAAAACACATTGTAGAGTTAGAAAATAGAAAAGGCGATAAAATAAATGATTTTGTTGGGATAATAGGAGAAGTGGAGAATTTTTATAGGGAATTATTCAAGAAAGAGGGTGTAAAACAAGAATGTGTGGATGAAGTCTTGAGTACTGTGAACGTGAAGCTAGACGAGGATGAGAAGAATATGTGCGAAAGAGATATAGGTATTGAAGAAATAAAAGATGCAATAAATCAGACAAAAAAGAATAAAAGTCCGGGCTCGGATGGTTTGACACATGAATTCTATAAGGCCTTCATAGGGACCCTAGCACCAATACTGCTAAGGTTGTATAAAGGTATGGAGGAGAGAGGGGAAATGCCGAGATCCATGGGCTTAGGAATAATAACTATCTTATATAAAAATAAAGGAAATCCATTGAAGTTGGAAAATTATAGGCCTTTGAGTCTGCTTAATTCGGATTATAAAATTTTAACAAAAGTAATAGCCAATAGAATTAAACAGGTTGTAGGGAGTATTGTGTCGCCTAGCCAAGCATACAGTATAATGGGGAGAGACATTATGGATATCATATGTACAATAAGAGACGTTGTAGAAAACATGGGAAAGGATGGGGAAGGGGGGTTGGTTTTATCTGTGGATTTGAATAAAGCTTTTGATAGAGTGGAGCACAGTTTTATTGAGCAGACAATGGCGAGATATGGGTTTGGAGACAGAATAAGAAAATGGATCAAATTAATATATGACAATGCCCGGAGCTGTGTTAAAATTAATGGGGCATTAACTGACCCCTTTCCATTAGAAAGGTCAGTCAGACAAGGGTGCCCATTATCTGCTTTGTTATATTCAATAACAGCGGAGCCGCTGGCATCTTTGATAAAAAGTGATAAAGAAATAAGAGGTATTCAAATTCCTTATGGAGGAGTAAGTGTAATCCACCAATATGCTGATGACACAACTTTTACTGTCAAGGATGTAAAGAGTGTTAAGAGAATAAAAATGCAGATAGAAAAATATGGAAAAGCTTCAGGTGCAAAGATAAATGTTGACAAGTCAGAAATAATAAGTATAGGAGGGGTGGAGATAAAAGGGTCAGATGTTCCATTTAAAATAACGAAAGAGTATTTAAGGATATTAGGAGTGAATATTGGAGTGAATGCGAAAGAGGCTAGAGATGCCACATGGACTGGAGTTTTAAATAAAATAAAACAAGTACTTAATTTCTGGAGGCAAAGAGAATTGAGATTAAGAGGAAAGGTGGTTGTGGCTAATTCGTTAATACTCACTAAATGCAATTATGTGATGGGAGCAATTGACATGCCAGACTGGGTTTTGAACGGAATAAAAGAGGCTGTGAATAATTTTGTGTGGGGAGGTAAAGGAATTAAAATATCAACAAAAACACTGATAGCAGACTATAAGGAGGGAGGTCTGAGGTTGATAGACTTAGAGGTTAAGAGGAAAGCAATAAGAGTTAAAACAATAAAAAAATATTTATGTGACAAAGTACAGTATGGGTGGAAGGGATATATGAATTTTTTTTTAAATAAAGGTGGAGGATGTGGTGAGGAAGGACTGTTTATGGCTTTTAAAAAACCTATGACTGAGAAAATGCCAATGTTTTATCAAGAAGTATTTAGTGCTTGGGCTGAGTTTTTGGTTAATGTTAATTATGAATGTGACAATATAAATCAAGTACTTGACCAGCCATTATTTCTGAATCCAAAAATTAAAAGGGGAGGGAAAATGCTTTATAATAAGTTGTTTATGAGGGCGGGAGTTAGGAAAGTGAAAGACATGGCATATGAATATGTTAAAGGTTTTTTGCCAAATAGAGCTATATATGATTGTGTAGTAGGATGGGATGATGAAATTGAGAAATCTAAAGTGGATTGTGAATGTGAAAACATTAAAACAAGCCTACCAGAAGGGTGGGTGCAAAGGATTGAGAAAGAGACTGTAAAAATAGGAGATTGGGGATTTCCTGAAATGTATGTTATAGATAAAAAGGGAAAAAAGTTTTTGTGTCAGTTAAATGTGAAAACATGTTATAAGATGATGGTGAAAAAGGAAATCAAAATGCCTGCCTCTGAGGTGGTTTGGCCAAGGGTATTCCCTGGAATAAATGTAAAGACAATTTGGAGGAATTTAAATGTGAAATACAATGGACTGGATTGTGAAAACCTGGACTTTAAATTAAGGCATAATAGAATATATACAAAGGTGGTGATTCATCAAATGAACAAAAATGTAAAACGAGAATGTGATGTATGTGGGACAGAGCCAGAAACATTAATGCACATTTTTTTGGAATGCAAAGAGTTGGAAGCATTTCATACAGAACTAAAAGTGTTGGTGAAAAAAGGAACGGGGAAAGATGTGATAGGGGATGAATGGAGAAAGCTGTTTTTGTTTGGGATAAACATGAATAAAAAGGATAGGAAAGTGAATTTATGGAACTTTGTATTAAGTAATGCAAGATATGCGATATGGGTAAGGAGGAATATGGCGTATTATGATAAGAAAAAAGTGGATGTAAGGGCAATGTTCAAGACGATTTTAAGGAAAAATGTGTATTTGATGTGGAAATGTTTGCCTAAAGAGGAATTTGAAAAGGCTTTTGTGGAAGGCAATGAGCTGGTTTGTATAGAAGAGGGAAAAGGGTTATGTATAAAATTTTGATAAATATGATTTACGATGAGTCTTGCATCAAAATGTCATTGTTTTGATTTGGGTTTGTGGTTTGTATTTATGTTGTGTTTTTGAAGTGATATACACATGTCATAAGTTTGAAGATGTAAAGATGTGAAATTGAATTATTTTTGTCATGTAAATATTTATTTTGTACTTTTTGATAAAAAAAAAAAAAAAAAAAAAAAAAGTGCGCCCGATCTCGTCTGATCTCGGAAGCTAAGCAGCGTCGGGCCTGGTTAGTACTTGGATGGGAGACCGCCTGGGAATACCAGGTGCTGTAAGCTTTTGCCTTTTCTTCACTATTTATATAATATGCTGGCTTTTACGGAGGCTGATCATTAAATAGCCCACTTTTTGGAGCAGCCCTTGCTTACGGCCATACCCCCACCTGAGGCGCTAGAGAGCAAACAGGAAGTGAGTTGGCAGTTTGTAGTGTGCAGTAGGTGAGATAGGCTCACCATTTTTCTGGGTGTTTTTTCACATTTATTTTGTTTGTTTTTTAGTTAGAAAAAGTTTTTTTTTGAGGAAGGTTTTTTTAACCCCAAACAGGTCTTTCTGTTTGGGGTTTGAGACAACCAAAATATGGATTTAATGGACAAAGAACACGGACTGGTAAAACAACATGAGATGGGAAATGCGGAACCAGGATTTGTTGCAGACATAACTGAAAGGAATATAAATGAAAGACATGGAGAAAACAATAATGAAACGTGGGCGACGGTGGTTTCAAGGAGGAAACAAGAAAGAAAAACAACTGGACAAGAACGGAAAGGAGATCTACAATCAACTGAAGGTATTGGAATTGAGAAAGAAGTTGGAGAAAAAAGAAATGTTTTATCTCAACGACAACAAATGATACAGAAATTAAGCAAACAAACAAGGTATCAGAGGGAATACAAGAAAGAAGCAACATTAACAATGACTGTTAAAGATATAGAAAATATAACAATACTAATGATAATTAAAGCAGTTGAAGAGAAAGTTGGAATGGGAAAATTGATCGGACTGAGAAGAAAAAATAATTATGATTTTGAAATGACTATGGAAAGTGAGATGGACTGTGATTTGCTGTTGAATGGAATAATGATAAACGGACAAGAATGTGAGATAAGGAAATTGTGTGCAACAGAAAGAATGGTGTCTTTCTTGAGTCTGCCCAGCTATATAGAAGATGAGGAAATCAGTCAAAAACTAATCAATTGGGGTGTAACTCCCATTCTACCACTAAGAAGAAGATATCATCCCGGGACAACGGTGGCAGACGGAACACGATTTTTGAGGGTAAAGTTTCCACAAGAGGTGACGTCTTTACCATACAACACAAGCTTCAGGACTGAAGAAGGAGTGCAGTACTTCAGAGTGATTCACGATAATCAAGTGAAGACATGCAGGATCTGTGTAAGTCCGGAGCATGAAAAAAAGGACTGCCCACAATTCACATGCAGAAATTGTCTTGAGCAGGGGCATTATGCGCGAGACTGTAAAGTCCCGCGGTGCCAAGGCTGCCAAAAGACAATGTTAAGATGCAGATGCGAGATAGAAGACGAGGAAAATGAAGATCCAGGAATGGAAATACAAGAGGTAATGGGAGTTACAACAATTGAGAGGTTAAATGACTCACAAAGGCAGACGCAAGGAGAGGACGAGAAACAAGATGACGAGGAAGAGGAGAACAACAACATAGATGAGAATAAAGAAAAGAAGGAAGATGAAGAACAAGGAATGGAGATGGGAGGAGGAGCGAACAAAGAGGATATAAATTTGATTAAAGAAGGATTTTCTAAGGAACAGGACGATGTGGACACTAATGAACTGGACTACGAAAAAGGACAAGAAAAAGAAAAAGCTGAGGATAAGGGAATAAAGACACTGACTGAGGTAAGAGGAGCAGACAATGGGGGGGGATTCGTGGAATGGAAAACAAAGGAAAAGAAAGACTGAATAGATGTGTAAAAACAAGAAAAGATGGCTTAGACATTCAACAGGTTCTTAAAAGGCAGAAGATAAGAAGAGAAGAGCAAAAGACTGGAGAGGAGGAAAGCTGAAATGGGTGAAGTAAAAAATACTTTTTTGAAAGACAATGAAACGGATTGAATGGTGGGTTTTGGTTTTTCCAATCTTTTCTTTAATGAGCTCTATATCAATTGTATCGCTGAATGCTAGAGGATTATCCAAATGTCAAAAGTTTGAAAGATTAATGTGTCTGACCAAAAAATGTGATGTGCTATGTTTACAAGAAACGAAATGGGAAGATAAAATAAGTGATGAAATTAGAAAATTATGGAACGGAGAAATATATAGTAACTGTGATATGGAAAGGAAGAGAGGGGTAGCTATTTTAATAAGAAAAGGAGTATTTGAAGAAGTAAATATAGATTATAAAGACACAAAGGGAAGAATAATAATTGTTAAATTTGTGTGTAATGGAAAAGAAATGAAAGTGTGTAATATACATGCACCAAATGATGAAAGAGATAAATTTAATTTTTACAGGGATATGAATGAGTTAATAGAAAAACATGACAACATTATGGTGTTAGGTGATTTTAACACTGTAATACAGAGAATTGATGTAGATGATTCAATGGGATTTAGAAGAGATAGAGGGAGGAATGAACTACATAACATAATGGAGAAATATAATATGGTGGATGTGTGGAGAGAGAGGAATGGTATGAAAAGAGAATATTCAAGAAGACAAATTGTTGACAGAGTTCTAAAGCAAAGTAGAATAGACTTATTTTTATGTAAGAAAAAGGAAGCATATTACGTCACTAAGGCGTCTTACAAAAATTATAGTGAGAGTGATCATGATTTTTTATGGATATTGATGAATTTTAATGAGGCTGACAAAGGACCAGGGGTGTGGATATTAAATGCAGAACTTCTAAAAAATGAAAAATACAGAATGGAAATAGAAAGTATAATAATTAATAGTGTAAATGAGGAAATGTATGAAATGGAAAAAGGGTTTTGGTGGGACATTCTAAAAAAAAGAATAAAAAAATTCTCAATGGAATATTCAAAAAAATGGCAAAAAGTCAAAAAGATGAAAGAAAATAAGATCAAAAAAGAGTGGGATGAAGAAATGAGGAAAGTAAATGAGCATGATGAAAATATTGATAAGATAATAGAATTACAGGAAGAATTAAAGAAAATAGAAGAAGAGAAGTGTAAAGGAGCAATAATAAGAAGTAGGGCGAAAGACATTGTAGAAGGAGAAAGAAGTACGAAATATTTTTATGAATTAGAAAAAACAAGACAGAGAGCAGATATAATAAAAAGTATTAAAACAGAAGATGCAAGGATTGTAGAAGATAAAACAGGAATTTTGGAAGAAGTCAGAGAATTCTATAAGCATTTATTTACCAAAAATGAGATAGTTTTAGAAGATGAGGAATTTGTATTAAGTAAAATACAGGTTAAAGTTAATGAGGGAGACAAAGAAATGTGTGAGAGTGAGATTACGGAATTAGAAATAGGAATTGCAATTGATCAACTGAAAAATGGTAAAAGTCCAGGAATAGATGGATTAACAGCTGAATTTTACAAGGTTTTTAAAGATGTGTTATGTCCAATTTTAAATGAAATATTTATAGATAATTTTAAAAAAGGGAATTTAACGAATAGTATGAAGAAAGGTATGGTGAAAATAATTTACAAGAAAAAAGGTGATAAGAGAGACTTGAAAAACTACAGACCACTAAGCATGTTGAATACAGATTATAAAATATTAGCCAAAATTTTAGCCAATCGATTGAAAATAGTAGTACCAAATATAATTACTACAAATCAAGCATATGCTGTTCTAAAAAGAGATATTACTCATGTCATTAACAATATAAGAGATATGATATGGTACATGAAGGAGGAGAAAGAAACAGGATATATAATAAGTGTGGATTTAGAAAAGGCTTTTGATAGAGTTGAACACAAATACTTGATACATGTGATGGAGAGATTTGGTTTTGGGGAGAATTTTTTAAAATGGATAAAATGTTTATATACAGATATAAGTAGTTGTGTAAAAGTGAATGGTTTTTTAACTAAAGATTTTAAAATAACGATATCAATCAGACAAGGTTGTCCTATGTCAGCATTATTATACACTTTAGTATCTGAAGCTTTAGGACTGGCAGTAGACCAGGAAAAGAACATAAAAGGAATACGCATAAAAGGAGAAGAATCAGAACAAAAAATATTTCAATATGCAGATGACACGACATTGTTTGTAAAAGATATTAAAAGTATGGATAAAGTAATGGAAGTTTTAGAAAGATATTGTAAAGGAACAGGGGCAAAAGTTAATAAAGAAAAAACTACATACATGAAAATTGGATTACCGAATGATCTGCTGAATAAAATGCAATTTAAGGAAGAAAAGAAGAGTATGAAAATTTTAGGTATAAGGGTTGGAGAAAATGAAAATGAAATAAGAGAAGTGGTATGGGAGGAGGTTTTAAAAGGAATGGAGAAGAGATTAAATTTCTGGAAATTAAGAGGATTATTTTTAAAAGGGAAGGTTTTAGTTATTAATTCTTTGTTTTTATCAAAAATGTGGTATGTATTGGGTTCTGTGAGTTTGCCTATATGGGTGTAGAAAAAAATAAAATCTATTGTTTTAAACTTTTTATGGGAGGGGAAACCATCGAAAATTGCTTATGACACTCTAATTGGAAAGGTGGAGGAAGGAGGGTTGGGACTAATAGATCCATTAATAAGAATGAAAAGTATAAGAATAAAAACTATTAATAAATACTGGAAACATGGGAAATATGCGTGGAAGGGTGTAATTAACTATTTTTTAAATAAATGTGGAAAAATGGGAGATGATGTTTTATGGATGAAGCTAAAAGAAAACATGATGAACGGAATACCAGAGTTTTATAAAGAGGTTGTAAAAGCATGGGGTGATTTTAGAAAGCATGTTGTTTGTACGTCTTTTACCAGGGAAGAGATTTTAAGACAACCATTGTTTTTAAATAATCAAATTAAAAAGGGAAATGATACCATTTTTTATAAAAAATGGTTTTATGCGGGGATAAAGCAAATAAAAGATATCTTGTATGAAGTGATACCTGGTTTTGTACCGGTGCAAGTAATAAGAGACGCAATTGTAGAAAATTATGACAATGAAACTAAAACAGTCTTAGAAAAACAATACAAACAAATGAAAGAAGTAATACCGGAAGAATGGATAAATATTATAGAAGGTACAGAAGAAACAAAAGGTAATGATGGAATGATGATTGATTTTAAAAGTAATGACAAACAGCATGCTTTTAAAGATGGTATTTTAAAGATGTTTTATTCTTGTTTATGTGAAGATGTTTTTATCACACCAAAAGCAGAAGGATATTGGCAAAGATTGTACCCAAGTATGGAAACTAAGAAAATATGGAAAAATCTAAGAGCTTGGTGGAAAAGTCCAATTTTAGAAAACTTTGATTATATTTTAAGACATAATTGTTTATTAAGTGAAATGAGACTGTGTAAATTTGGAATGGCAAGTGATGCAATATGCAAGGTATGTAATAGGGAAGATGAAGGATTGATACATATTTTTTTAAATGCACAGGGTTAAAATGTTTTATAAAAAAATTAAAATAAATGACAAGTAAATTGGGAGTAGAACAAAGATGTATTGATGAAGAATGGGAAACAATGTATTTATTTGGTTCTAAAGGTAATTTTAAGAATGTGTGTTTTTTAAATTTGATATTAACCATTGCTAGATTTGTAATTTGGAGCAAATGAAATTTTGTCAAACAAAAGAAAACAAAAATACCTGTGTGCAAACTTTTTAAGGTGAAGATGTGTTTTATTTTAAATGTTTTGTTTGATTACTGTAATATGAATGAAGAGAAAGATGTTTTTGTCAAAATTTTTGTAAATGATAACCCATTTATTGAAATGACATGGTTTCGATTTAATGTATTGTTGCCAGAATGTGATTCAGACTGTTTTTAAAATGTATTAACATGTTTAAAAAAAAAAAAAAAAAAAAAAATGGATAAGGCACTGGCCTCCTAAACCAGGGATTGTGGGTTCGAGTCCCATCTTGGGTGACTTTCAGCAGAGTGGTGCAGCGAAGGCGTGCTGGGTCCATAACCCAGAAGTCGATGGATTGAAACCATCCTCTGCTAATCTTGTTTCACTTTTATATGTGCTCAGGTGCTGCAAGACAAGTTAGAAACGTGTGCCAGAATCAAGTGATGTTGAAAAGACCAGTGCACGAGCTCTACAACAAGTCAAGCAGAGTGGCGCAGCGGAAGGGTGCTGGGCCCATAACCCAGAGGTCGTTGGATCGAAACCATCCTCTGCTAAGCTTGTGTCACTTTTATATGTGCCCAGGTGCTGCAAGACAAGTTAGAAATGTGTGCAAGATTCAAGTTATGTTGAAAAAACAAGTGCACAGGCTCTTCATCAAGGCAAGCAGAGTGGCGCAGCGGAAGCGTGCTGGGCCCATAACCCAGAGGTCGATGGATCGAAACCATCCTCTGCTAAGCTTTTTTGGCTTTCATATGTGTCCAGGTGCTGCTTAAAGAAATGACGCTGCAACTGGTAAACTTGTTGTAATTAGCAAAAAAATTCATACATAATAGACTAGTTAGAAATGTGTGCCAGGCTCATGTGGTTTTGGAAAGACCGGCGTATGGTACTCTCGTCAAGGAAAGCAGAGTGGCACAGCGGAAGCTTGCTGGGCCCATAACCCAGAGGTCGATGCATCGAAACCATTCTCTGCTAAGACTTCTGAGCTTGTATATATGACAGAGCCTCCCAAAAAGAGAAATGTTCAGAGCCTGTTTGTGAAAACCTAAAGTCACTTGGTCCTCTCACAAAAGTTGTTCATCCAGAAGCTGAATGAGATGAAGAACTAAAAGAAAAAGTAAACCACTGCATGACAGCCCCAGTGGCCTAATGGATAAGGCACTGGCCTCCTAAGCCAGGGATTGTGGGTTCGAGTCCCATCTGGGGTGACTTTCAGCAGAGTGGCACAGCGAAAGCGTGCTGGGCCCAGAAGTCGATGGATTGAAACCATCCTCTGCTAATCTTGTTTCACTTTTATGTGATGTTTTCTGAACAAATTTAGGGAGGAGCTCGCGCAGATAATTAACACGGCTGGTTCACCATCAGCAATCATTCCCCTTATCCAATCAACCCAGGAAATCCCTATAAATATCACAACATTCCTACCTTCACTATCTCTTGTTTCATCAACACTTTGGCACATCCAACCACCGAGAACATGTCCGAGATCACCTTTTATCCAGAGGATAACGCTTTTTAAGCGGCACGAGATCCCGTAGCAACCCTAGCCGCAACTCAAGCCACCACCGCCCCGCAGGATCCTACAACCGAGCCCGCGGCTGCACCACGGGGCCGCAGGCCTTCTCGCCACGCCATCACCGGCACCTTCCCCGACGTCTTCCGACGCCTCAGCCTTCTCATCCGCTCCAGCAACAGCGAAATGGACCGTGGCAGGTCTGCGGGAAGCACTCGCCAGCCCCAGCGCAAACATCCCGCGCCGATCTACCAAAGCGAACGCCAGCCCGCCGCTCACGGCTTCGATCACATCCCAGCAGCTTCTTCAAGCCGCCGCGGTAGCGTGAGTTACCGCCGCGGTAGCGTGAGTTTACCGCCGCAGTCTGCAAAGTCCCATTCACAGCCCATGCCTCAGCACACTCCCCTTTCCTTCCCATGGCCGGCAGCGCCGCCATCCAAAACCAACGCGAACAAACATCCCTCCACTTAATGCGCAAGACCCAGCGCCCGCCATTCCCCCCTCCCCCCTCCCCCCTCTTTCGTCCATTACCGGGATAAGCCTTTTTCACAAAAATCGGAATTACGTCAACGCAGGGTAAAGTCAGTTCCGCTACAGGTCTGCGCCTATTATATTAATATGCTCTTGTCTCAAATAATGCTTCTTACCTTTTCTGTTTCGTCTGCTTTCCAAGTTGTTGTTATAATTTCAACAAAGAAACAACAATTTACTTGTTTGTAATTTATATGGGCACTTAGACCGCTACTTATCAATATAATAAGCTCAACATAGCGCCAGCTCCAGTTTCTGTTTTCTATCTCTGGTATATTTAAGCGTATTTTCTCAATTTACTCAGTAATTTCCCTCGAATCACTACATGATGGTAAATTATGACAGCATTTGACAGCATTGATATCCAAATGCACATTTCCCCAAGAATAAATTAAATGATTCTGAGTCCGGATGATGCATAAACTCAATACAACAACGTAATCCAGATCCAAAAGGAATAAAGCCATTAATCGGAGTCATCTCTTGTTTAGTGAAGAGTCATAATGCACAGCCAGCACCAAATAGACAAAATGGCAAAACTCAAAACCGTGCTGTATTATAAGTGCTAACAGACATAATTAAATAAAGTATTTGTGATGACCAGAAGCTGACACAAAGTTTTTGAAGAAATGTTTGCTATTTTTTAGAGCAAACACCGGTTTATATCGTAGTATCATAGTATCTATTTTGTAAAAATAGACTTTGATTCCCGAACTTACGCTTGTTAAGTACGGCCGCTGCTGTCACCGAAAAAAAAAAAAAAAAAAAAACTCTTACCCTGCGAGCGCCAATCCGGAAGTCAGAAACACGGAAGTGTGAAAAAGGCTAATTACGTCTAGCGTGATTTCGAATCATTTTTACTGATTCGGATCTTTGTGGCTCGTTCAGCAAATGAACGAATCCTTTTTCGAGTCATTTCATTCATTCGTTGATTTTACAAAACTAAAGTCACTGTGCTTGGCTGGCCAAAGTCAACATTGCCTCTACCCTAAAGTCATGCCCATCCACCAAGATTTTCGTCACCTATTCAGTGTCTGCTGGCAGAATAATATTACTCCACTGCCTCACTTCGGCTGCAGAAGCAGCCCTTAATTTTTCAACATGTTATCAGAGGCAATTTGCTGGATCCTTTCCAACAACCATGACATACAGTTTCCGGTTCATATCCTAAACGACTTTCTGATCATCTTGCCCCCCGACTCCTCCCCAGCCGCACATTTTTGACTACCCAAAGCCTTTCAGCAGACCCAAAGAGACAATCGATAGAACGATTCTGGGGACTTCCTCACTCTTAACTAATCCAACCGTTCCAAGCGCAAGCTTTTAGGCCATTTAAATTTCACAATGCACATCATCCCTCAAGGCCGCCCCCCTTCATCTTCCATCTACCCTTCTCACATCCTCCGGCCACGCCCTAGAGAACCAAATATCTCTAACTGACCCATGCCGCAACTAACTCAGTCTGTGGATATCCTTCCTTAAACAATGGAACGGATAATCCTTATATAAAAACCTGATTTCTTCCCCAACTGTTATCCAACCGCTTACAGATGTCACCCCCTCCATCGGTTTCGGAGGCGTTTTCCAAGACCGCTGGTTCGCATCCACATAACCCCCCCCCCCCCCCAGCTGCCAGATTTCCGCATCAGCTATCATCCTCAGCGCTATTTTGAGCTATACCCTTCAGTCATTGCAGCTTCCCTACAGGGTAAAGAATGGCCCGTCACTAGCATCCTTGTCTATTGCGACAACGAAGCTACCGTGCACCGCGTCAACAAAGGCCGCTCCCATTTCCCCCACTCTAATGCCTTTTGGATTTCGGCTTGCGACCATTCATTATGAGTCTAGAAATCAATAGTTAACTCTCTTCTGCTTTTTCCTTCCAGAAATTCAAATCCTTGGCGCCGGAGGCGGACCCACTCCTGACCCCAGTACCTCCCTATTCAGAGCTGATATTCCCATAAACCACCCCCCGAGACCCCTCCTCGAAGCTTCCCTCAATTCCATTCTCCAAGCCGTTTCCCCCAGAACCCTCCAGTCCTACCTAACAGCGTGGAAATGTTTCAAAACATTTCACGCGGCTTACAAGCTATCGTTCCCCGACTTCTCCTTGCTAGCCATCACCTCCTTCATCTCCTATCTTAACGCCATCAAAAACCTCCAAGTCAGCTCCATCAAAGGATACCTTAGCGGCATCCAATTCTTCCACAAACTTCTATATGGCTCACCTTCCACCCAAATTTCCAATTCCCAGACAGCCCTACTCATTAAAGGTATACAAAAAACCCACCCCACCCGCCAACCGATAACACTCAAAGTGCTATCAAAGTGCATTTCCACCCTCCGAAAAGGCTATCAATCCATCCACACCGCCCGCACGCTAGACGCCATGTTTATCCTGGCTTTTTTCGGCTTCCTCAGGTGCTCTGAGCTCGCCATCACATCTAGCTTCGACCCAGCCATCCACCCAACCATTTCTGACCTAGCAGTACTAGGCAGTGAAGCTATTTCCTATTTTATCAAACAAAGCAAAACAGACCAATCCAAGAGAGGCCACTTCATTTACATTTTCAACCTCCAGTCGCCCATCCAACCCTTCCAAACCCTCCTAGCTTTTTTGCAGATCATGAAATCTAAATTAAAAAAACCCATCTGACCCCCTCTTTACAGACGACTCCAACCGTCCCGTCACCCGTTTCTGGTTTCAGAAACACCTTAAGTCTGTATTACTCTTATCCGGCATCCCAGCCGACAACTTCTCCAGCCATTCCTTTCGAATCGGCGCAGCAACAACAGCAGCCCAAAAAGGCCTCTCCCAGCAGCAAATCCAAACACTCGGTCGCTGGTCGTCAGAAGCTTTTAAGAGCTACATCCGATCAGACCGCTCCCACATCAAAGAAGCCCACCAAACACTGCTAAGCTAAGCAATCATCCCAGTCCAGTCCATCCCCTACTCACCCCCACTATTTCGTACCCCGCAACACAAGCCGCTTCCGCAGAAGCCTCTAGCCTCCCTTCCCATCCCAGCTCCTAGCCCCCCTTTTCTCCCTTCTACTGCCGCAGCAGTATTCACTCCCGCTAGAGCCCATATTCACAACCCTTCCTTGCCGAAAGAGAACCAGCTTCCGCAGAAGCTCCCAAACCCCTTTCTCTGCCGCAGCAGAGCCCGCTTCCGCAGAAGCATCTTCCCCGCACCGCAGTGCCAGCTCCCGCAGGAGCCGCCCCCCCCCCAGCCCCCTTTTCTCCCTTCTACTGCCGCAGCAGTGTTCACTCCCGCTAGAGCCCATATTCACAACCCTTCCTTGCCGAAAGAGAACCAGCTTCCGCAGAAGCTCCTAAACCCCTTTCTCTGCCGCAGCAGAGCCCGCTTCCGCAGAAGCATCTTCCCCGCACCGCAGTGCCAGCTCCCGCAGGAGCCGCCCCCCCCCCCCCCCAGCCCCCTTTTCTCCCTTCTACTGCCGCAGCAGTGTTCACTCCCGCTAGAGCCCATATTCACAACCCTTCCTTGCCGAAAGAGAACCAGCTTCCGCAGAAGCTCCTAAACCCCTTTCTCTGCCGCAGCAGAGCCCGCTTCCGCAGAAGCATCTTCCCCGCACCGCAGTGCCAGCTCCCGCAGGAGCCGCCCCCCCCTCCCCTCCCCTCCATTCTCTGCCGCAGCAGAGCCCGCTTCCGCAGAAGCATTTTTCCCCGCACCGCAGTAACAGCTTCCGCAGAAGCTCCTAAACCCCTTTCTCTGCCGCAGCAGAGCCCGCTTCCGCAGAAGCATCTCCCCTGCACCGCAGTGCCAGCTCCCGCAGGAGCTCCCCCCCCCCCATTTTCTGCCGCAGCAGAGCCCGCTTCCGCAGAAGCATTTTTCCCCGCACCGCAGTAACAGCTTCCGCAGAAGCTCCTAAACCCCTTTCTCTGCCGCAGCAGAGCCCGCTTCCGCAGAAGCATCTTCCACGCACAGCAGTGCCAGCTCCCGCAGGAGCCCCCCCCCCTCCCCCCCCTTCTCTGCCGCAGCAGAGCCCGCTTCCGCAGAAGCATCTCCCCTGCACCGCAGTGCCAGCTCCCGCAGGAGCCCTAGCCCCCCCTTCCCCCGCCCACCCATCCCCTTTTCCCCACTGCCGCAGCAGCGTTCACTCCCGCCGGAGAACACACTTACAACCTTCTCTGCCGCAGCAGAGACCACTACCCTCCTTCATAGGAGTTTTTTCCATTTTCCCCCAACAGCGCTGGCGCCGCTCCTCCCGTACATCAATTTACGCTGCAACACTCACTACGAGCGTCCAGCATCCCTTAAGTCCTAAAGCTTTTTTGGGGAGCTATTCGGCTGCTGTCCTGCAATTAATTACTTGCTCTTTGGGGAGCGCTTATAGGGTTCGGGCCAATGCTGAGCTCGGACCCCTCCCCCTGGGCGGGGGAGAGCCCTGGGCTCGGGAATGGCTACCGAGCTCGAGGCCCTCTCCCGGACAGCACGCCAAATACGCTCAACCTTTCACTCAGTTCATTATCTGTAAGAGGGAACTCGTTAAGTGATGTTTTCTGAACAAATTTAGGGAGGAGCTCGCGCAGATAATTAACACGGCTGGTTCACCATCAGCAATCATTCCCCTTATCCAATCAACCCAGGAAATCCCTATAAATATCACAACATTCCTACCTTCACTATCTCTTGTTTCATCAAAGGCCCTCCTCCACCCCGTCTCCTCACCTTTTTCCCAAAGGGGGAGCGCTTATAGGGTTCGGGCCAATGCTGAGCTCGGACCCCTCCCCCTGGGCGGGGGAGAGCCCTGGGCTCGGGAATGGCTACCGAGCTCGAGGCCCTCTCCCGGACAGCACGCCAAATACGCTCAACCTTTCACTCAGTTCATTATCTGTAAGAGGGAACTCGTTAAATGTGCTCAGGTGCTGCAAGACAAGTTAGAAACGTGTGCCAGAATCAAGTGATGTTGAAAAGACCAGTGTACGGGCTCTACATCAAGGTGAGCAGAGTGGCGCAGTGGAAGCGTGCTGGCCCCATAACCCAGAGGTCGATGGATTGAAACCATCCTCTGCTAATCTTGTTTCAATTTTATATGTGCCCAAGTGCTGCAAGACAAGTTAGAAATATGTGCAAGAATCATGTTATGTTGAAAAGACCAGTGCACAGACTCTATATCAAGACAAGACAAGCGGAGTGATGATGTTTGGATGGGAAAAGAAGGGAAAAAACAAAAAGTTAATAAACTTATGGATAAGTTTAATGAAAAGTGCAATATGGGAAAGAAGAAATATGGCTAAAAAAGAAAAAGTGGTTTTAGATGTTTGGACTTTGTTTAAAAGAAAAACAGAACTGTACATTAAAACACTGCATGGGTATTTTAAATGTGAAAGCAGATTGAATGAATTTTATCATGTTTTTACACTTCAAGTTTATCAAGTTTTAAAGGATCTTTTGTGGACGCTGCCAGAACGTGAAAACGATTAAATGTGAAAATGATTGTATTTATTTTATGATTAAATGATTTGTGTTTACAATAACAGTTATTTTTTATTTATTTTTTTTCTCATGTTTTTATTCCACACGTTTGTTGTGTCTTAAAAGATTTGATGTGGAAACTGACAGAAGATTCTGAAATTCTGAATGTATGTATAATGAATGTGAAGTGAAAATGTTTTGTTTATGAAAAACTTTTACTTTTTTGTATTTTTAATGTTTGAAATTTCTTAAAAAAAAAAAAAAAATGGATAAGGCACTGGCCTCCTAAGCCAGGGATTGTGGGTTCGAGTCCCATCTGGGGTGACTTTCAGCAGAGTGGTGCAGCGAAGGCGTGCAGGGTCCATAACCCTGAAGTCGATGGATCGAAACCATCCTCTGCTGAGCTTGTTTCAATTTTATATGTGCCCAAGTGCTGCAAGACAAGTTCGAAATATGTGCAAGATTCGGTATAAAAACTTTGAGAACCAAAACCAAAACTCTCAAGCATTAATCTTGATACAACAATATAATTTAAGCTAATAATTAATTATCTCTTCTAGGCAGCCTGGAGCTGGAACTGGTGGAGGTAACACTGTTAAACTGGTGAGTAACTTAAGGTTAAGCTCTTAAAAGAAAGAATTTTACACTGCAACTTTTACTAGATCAAATGAAAATAAATAGAAAATTCACACACTTCTGTGATTTGCCCTTGGAGGCTGAGGTAGCCTCCCCTTGAGAATATGTCCACCTCTTCACCTCTTCACTGAGGTCCTTGGGCACAGTTTTAAACTTGAGCGTCCCAGGGCCGACGAACAAATACATCTGTCCATACGTGTTGGTCTGTGAAACCATGGGCTAGTGTGAAAACAAAATGCCCAGCAAACACAAAACGTTTTTACAACTTTCCACAACGTTGTATTTTGGTTGCAATTAGGTAATGTTGTAGTACAACGTTTTAAAAACGTTTTTAAAACGTTTTTAAAATAAAAAAATAACGTGACCAAAATAAAACGTTTTAGAAACGTTGTAAAAATACCAAACTGGAACGTTTTCTTTAGGTAGTCAAAAAAACGTAAATATCACGTTTGTCTACTACGAACATAAAACCAGACCAAACTGCAACTTTCGAGGGACGTTTTATCCAGGTGTTAAAATAACGTAATATGCACGTTGGAATAAGACGTTTTAGAAACGTTGTAAAAATACCAAACTGGAACGTTTTCTTTAGGTAGTCAAAAAACCGTAAATATCACGTGTGTTTACTACGAAAATAAAACCAGACCAAACTGCAACTTTCGAGGGACGTTTTATCCAGGTGTTAAAATAACGTAATATGCACGTTGGAATAAGACGTTTTAAAAACGTTATGAAAATACCCAAATACCACCTTGCAAAAAACCTCTGTTTGTGTAAAAATATCAGTAAAATAAAAATAACAGCAATTCAGTGACTGGGTAATAGTAAAGACAAATCCCCACATATATATATATATATATATATATATATATAATTATGACAGTAAATTACTACCGTGCCACAACTGTACGTTTGTTTTTAATGTGTTAAATAAAGACAGAAAGAAAGAAAGAAAGAAAGAAAGAAAGAAAGAAAGAAAGAAAGAAAGAAAGAAAGAAAGAAAGAAAGAAATATTCTAAAGCTATCCCATTTACAGTTTGATACCTACATTTGGCCTATCCACTTACACAAAAAGTCATCATGTTTCAGGAAATTTCTTCTATCATTCTGATAATTCAATCCATCTGTATGTAACGTTGTACTTCATGTATGTATTTATGTAAACGCTGCATTTTTAGGGGCCGTTCACATGTCGCTAGACGCGCCGCTTTCTTCCTTGTCAACAAAGCGCTCGCTTGCGCTCCGGAAGCGTCTGCCGTTTCTAAGCAACCATCAACTGCGCTCTAGCTCCAAGCTGCGGTGCGCTTGCTGCATTCTGAAAAGTTGAGATGTTTTTATCTCGATGCGACGCAGACGCGCCGAGGAGCCTGGAAAAAACGAGCGCGTCGCGACCGCGTCGCTTCCATTATGCGCGCGTCTACATTTAAAATAACGAATTTGAGCGCGCAAAAGACGCTACATGTAAACGGGCATGCGCGTCGAACTTTTCAGTTGCATTCAAACTGGGAGCGGTTAGTTACCATGGAAACAAGCAGCAACTCAGCCAACAAGCGGAGCAGATCTCCGCCTGTCACACTGTTTTAAGATAAGTTTTGTCCCTAAAATTACACAAATAATACATACAACTGTTTCTAACACTTTCTTACATGTAATAGACACGTTTCTGTTGAATACATGCTTTAAAGAAATGGTTTAGTGTCTTCTGAAAAAGTCCGTTAGCATCTCAACCGTTAGGCTAACGTAGGGTAACTTAGCTATAGACTTTAGCGCTTATTTAATAAAGTTTTCGTTTTTAATCACATTTTATGTTTAGATGACAGGTTTTTATAGTTTTGTAAATATTGCTGGCAATTTGTCAATGGATGAATGGAAGAAAACGAACTTTATTTTTTATCGGTGAGGTCACTTAAGTTACACGAGCCTAAAAATTAGCTAAAACAATTACAAACACGTTTTGATCACGCTAAAAAAAAATATTGTATTTCAAGATAGTCAGATGTAACCTTAAGTTATTTATTAGTTATTTTAAGAAGGCTTTGACGTCCAAACATACTGTAAGTGACACTGTATGAGGATTACTAAATTTGTATATTCATATTATTGTTCTCTTTTCTGCATTTCACCTATATTCTAGTTTGTTTATTTCTAATAAACCTGACGTTGTATATTACATACTGTTGTCTCTGTGACAAATTGTTACATTCTTCATTGCTGATGGCAGTGCTGCAAAGTAGGAGCGGACCTCCTGTTGAAGAGCATCTCCAAAGTGCTATGAACCATCTGACTAGAAAGTAAAACCTAAAACATACATTACGTTTATTAATTAAAAATATATATCAACTGAATATAAAATATTTTTTTAACCTGGTATGTGTATGTAATGGGAAAAAAAGTTGATATATATAAAAAAAGTACTGAGCACTGTGAATATAAGAGACTTGTGTTATATTTATAACAATCATTGTTGATGTTTAAATTGTATTTCAGGGCAGTTTGTGAAGACAGATAAACAAGAGATGCTGTGTCAATCTGGACATAAGTTCCAGATCCACCTTCCACACCAGACTTCTCATTTGGATTGCTCTCTACTATTTGTTCTCAGTATTTGGTGCATGCAGATATTACTCAGGAACATGAACACAAATATTGCAAATAGGGAATGTGCCTTATTTAGGATATGAATGTTAATTGCGCTTAAGCATTAAATTATTATTATTATTTTTACCTACTAATAAACCCAAACCCTAAAACCTTTTTTTGCCGTATTGATTACCATTTGTGTCACCATAGTTAAAACTATGTTTTTGTAGCAAAACCATTGTTAATTTGTGGTTACCATAGAATTGCTACAATAACCATATATATTTTTTTCATGTTCGTAATTTACCCTCTGTACTAGAGTTATATAATTTGGTGGGTCACAGAATTCAGCAACCGAATGAATCAGCACTGAATGAATGTGTTTCTAACTAACTCATTAAGACAGTCTCTTGCTACCACCTACTGGCACAACAATGTAACCTGCAATGAAAGCACTGAAAAATCGCTAACATACGTTTTTCTAAATCAGGTATGCCAATTATTAAATATTATTTATTGAAAAATAATAACTATTATAAAACATTAAACACGTTCTAAATTCAATGTCATATACCTGTAATCTGTGTTAAAACATACCTAAAAATATAAGCAATAGTTTTAGTGCAAACGATTAATAAGATTGCAATATGAGTGATTATTATAACTGCTATAAAATAATTTGTAACTAGTTGAAATTAAATACTTTACATTTTGCAAAAACAATTCTGCTTTTTTCTGTTAAAAATATATATGCCCTGAAATTTTTTGAACTTTGTTAATGTGCTCATATTCAAATTTGCCAGGCATTACATAATTTTCAAATGTTGTACTTTATATGAAACCATTTTGTTATATGTTTATGCATTTGTCTTGTTTAGGTGTCATATCTTTATATTTTGTGAATAAATATGATGAGTGACAAAATTTGTGTGTAGTATCAGTTATTAGGCCTACATATCTTAATAGGATTATAAAATCTACGATGTCAGCAACGTTACAAGTAAGATGAAATGTAAAAAAGTGCTGGTATTAAGATCAATATTCAGATTTAATATGGCATTTTAAGTACCAGTTTGGACGTGGTAAGTACGTTTTTAAAACGTTCGAAAGAGACATACAGACGTGATAAAAACGTTATAAAAACGTTTTTACAATGTTGTGAAAAAACGTATTTATAACGTTTGAAAAACCCGACATTTGTCGTATTAAATACGTCGGAAAAAAACGTTATCACAACCTTTTCACAACGTGAAAAAAACGTTTTTACAACGTTGTTGTGTTTGCTGGGTGAGTGCAAATAATAAAATATATTAAATATATAAAATAAGAACAAAAAAGAACATGTGTAAATGCATACTGACAATAGCAAACATCAACGCAATCATTCTAGTTTTGTATGAAGATGCATGTGCATTAACATATCCACATTGAAGCAGTCCATGCAGTGGGCTTAAATATTTATCTCACAAACACCTAACAGTCCTGACTTCATTAACAGTATTTAAAAATTCTGTTTTTAATAACTTACATGCCGTCTGTCGCGCGCGATCCCGCTGCCAGCGTCTTCCGTTCGCGGTGATTCGTTCAAACCGCATCATTTGAATCATATTCAGTGAGTCATTGAATCATCAACATGAACGAACGAACGTACGAACGAATCTTTCAGTTGTGATTAATGAACCGATTTAACAGCTCGATTGAAAAGAATCATTTGGTTCACGAATCGAATACCGCTTCTGCGTCGCGGAGCACGTGATGATTATTTCAAAATAATGAGAAACTACACGCGTTTATGAAATTAAGTAGATTCTTGCTATTAAACCTTGGCAGGGCAAGATTAAAGTGCCCCTATTATGCCTTTTCAAATATGATATTTCATGTAGTGTGTCATGTAGCTGTATGTGAACATAAACTATCTGCAAAGTTGTGACGCCGACAGTGCACTATAAATGAAGTTTTTGTCTAACAAAAAAAAGAGTCGGCTCACATTCGCCTAAACGAGTCGTCAGCAATTCGAATCTTTTTTCTGTAACGGCCACACGTCACGAGCTACACATTTGCGTAATGTCCGCCCACGTTCAATTTCGCGAACAACTTGCCCGCCCACAAACAGTAGGCCTACCATTTTCACGTGGATTAACGTTACATCATGTCAAGAAGACGCCCTGCGCTGTGAGAGTGAATTTGTTTTATATGCCCTTCCGAAAGATGAAACTACCAAGAATGAGTGGTTAACATTAATTTTTTCAACACCTCAGCAGTCCAATGCCAATCTTGTGTTGTGTTCGCGTCATTTTACTGATGACTGCTTTTCCAATCTTGGGGAGTAACGTTACAACGCGAGATTCACCAAACGCTTGGTTTTAAAAAATGGATCAGTGCCCAGTTTATTTGGACCGGCTTGCTCCTCTGAACTTCTACCTGTAAGTATGATTAATAATTGATGATTGTATTTTCTAGCGATCGTTCAAAATACGTCTTTGTGTACGTTATGGTGTGTAACAACCCCGCACATGTCTTGGTAACCGGCTAACTTGCGTTTCTGTAGTTCTGTTGTTCAGCTGTGAGTGCAATGTAGTCTAAAAATTGTGATTGATGCAGCTTGACTGTCTGTCTGCCTTATTAGTTTAAGTAATGATAATGATAAACGATGGCTTAACGCAGTGTTATGGGTTGTACGTTACAGTGTTGAAGTTCACAACGTAGAGGTGTGCCCGGTTCGCTTACAAAAGCAAATTGCAAGCACTTTCCACAGTTATAATACACTGAGAAACGTCCTGCTCCAGTCGTGCTTGCAAAACAGTTTCTTGTCGATGTGCCACTTCAACCATTTCATCGTCAGACTCCGGCTCGAATTGATAGGGTAAAATCGAGGCTATCTTTTCTATGCATTAACAGGTCTCCACAGCTGTCATTCAGTTATGCCAATGGGCGTTTCGTTTTGCGCTGAAGCGGTAGACCAATCCAAAAGGACTGTACCATCTGACCAATCACAGCAGTGAGGGCTCACTGAAAGGAGGGGTTTAGAGAGACTGATTCTTCGAACTGCTTCACACGAGTCGTTTACGAATCATTTAGAAACGGGGTAAAATTAAATCTAATTTTTGAGAAAACTAAAGTGTTTTTTGAACTTGCATACATGTAAACCTGTTTTAAGAGACTATTACAACAATATTAACTACCTTTAACATGGCATAATAGGGGCACTTTAACACTTTGTTGTACCCTTGACAACAATATTCAAGGATTCACCACAACCCCAGATCACCATAATATGGTCATATCAGTGGCGGCTACTGGTCTGTCAAATAGGGGAAGCTCATTTTCGGTCTACATCATAAAATTGTCTATTTATTTAAAAGTAAATTCTGCCCTACGTTCCTTTTCAAGAAAATGGTCTGTGACCCTGTCGTACCAACTAGGCGTCTTTTCCAGTGACTTTTCGTGTGCAGTTTCATATGAATGAATGATCTAAAAAAAATATTAAACTCTGTAAAAGTGAAACAAGGAATGTGGTGTATAATTGTGTGAAATGTATGATGAAAATCAAGCAATTTCGCCAAGCAAATATAAAGAAATAGGTTGCAGCAGTTTTTATTTCGACTGAACTTGAGAAATCCACGATGGGACTGAGCGGCTGCAGAGAGCGCGAACGAATAGCTTCAGCGATTCCTTATAGGACAAAATCGCTGTCAGTCAAAAGGACATGCAATCTTTCGACAGACCCTCCAATCATCACGCAGAAGCTCAGCGTCCAGGCCAGCCGCTGAGCGTCCGTGGGCGGGACATAATCGCAGCGTTTATCCAATGACCGTCTAGTTTCAAAGCACTGAAAAAAAACGTTCAAAGCAGCCCCATTGAAGTCAATGGACGCTGGGCTTCAATGGGGAAATGCACTGTGACGCTACGGGAATGTATGAGAAGAAAATCAAGTCAGCCGACCTGCTATATCTAACTGATTCTGAACGAATTCGTCTTTGAGATGAACGTTTTCTAACGCATTTTTAGTCAATAAAATGTTAATACAATAGTACGTAATTTGACCATTAATTTTGTGACATTATAGGGGAAGCTGAGCTTCCCTTGCAGTCTTAAAGAAATCGCCACTGGGTCATATATAGAATCTGACAGATGAGGTATGCTAACTCTAGAGATTGAACTCCTGTTTATGAAACTTTTGGCTTTTTTTGCTGACAGTTTGTCTGTGGGTTATTGGAAGTAGGCTCATTTATTGAACCTAAATGGCTAAAAAAATGTGAAAATGCTTTTTGATCTTGTAAGGTAAACACATACTGACAAAATATGTTCTTGCAGGGGGACAGAAATAAAGTCTCCACAACAGAAAGGAAGCTCCAAGGTTTCAAAATGTCTTAAGAGAGCTGCTGATAGAAGCCAGTCAAAAAGTGTCGATCTCCCAATGCGAATTATTATTACCATTAGGTAAAAAACATTGAATAATACTTTTTATGTATGAGACTACCTCTTGAAGCTCATCAAGAGAATGCCAAGAGTGTGCAAAGCAGTAATCAAAGTGAAAGGTGGCTACTTTGAAGAACCTAGAATAGGACATATTTTCAGTTGTTTCACACTTTTTTGTTATGAACTGTATATAATTCCACATGTGTTAATTCATAGTTTTGATGCCTTCAGTGTGAATCTACAATTTTCATAGTTATGAAAATAAAGAAAACTCTTTGAATGAGAAGGTGTATCCAAATTTTGGTCTGTACTGTATATATAAAAACTATAGCTTCTTTTTCTTTTTTTCCCCTCATTCTTAGGATGGCAACCCCATACAGTCGTCCAGCACCACTTCGAGTCAGGTGTGTTGCAACCTGCAAGAACCAAAAGGCTTTGACATTTGTAATGCACCGGAATAAAATGCAGGAACGCATAATGTCAACACTTCATGTGCGCTTACTGATGGGGAGACAGTATACCTTTCCATAAGAAAAGGTAGCGACCCTGAATTTGAAGAGGGGCAGTCTTACATGGTAAAAAACTTCACCCTCTCGCACAAATATGGGCGGCCATGCTTGTTCGTCAATCAAGCAACGATTAAATTCAGAACAGCTCCACTGCCCATTTCTGAGGAGGCCAGAAGAGCAGCGAAAGAGGCCCTCTATCCACCTTCCCCACACAAGACTGGTGAAGAAGAGGACATCTTCACAAACAGGAGCTACCTGAGTCTCCAGGAGCAGATAGAAAAAGTGAGTGACTTTAAAAGCATAATTGAATATGGTTTGCAATCGTGGTCCTGGGGACCCACTGATCTGCACATTTTGTATGTCTCCCTTATTTAACACTCCTGGTTCAGATCATCAGCTCGTTAGGGGAGACTGCAAGACCTGAAATGGATGTTTCTGATAATGGAGACATGCAAAATGTGCCAAGCAGTGGGTCCCCAAAACCACTAAGCTAAACTGGCAGGACACTGGCCCTCCAAGACCAAGTTTGGGCACCCCTGAGATATACATACACAGTACTATGCAAAAGCTTTAGGCCACTAGTATTTTCACCAGCTAAAAATGGTTTTAAGTCAGTAATTTCTATATTTTGCTGTAGTGCAGTGGTTCTCAATTCTAGTCCTAGGGAATTGGTTGGATTATGATGAGATTAGGGCCTGTATTCACAAAACATCTTAAGGTTAAAAGTAGATGATAATTTACTGATTTAGGAGAAAATCTTAAAAAATAATGGGCTTGTCAATCCTAAATTTAGGACTTGAATTTTATGTGAATTTTATTAATGAGTACGATTTTACAAATCGTTTTTCCAGAGGACTCCTACTAGGACCAAAATCATAAATGGTGTCAGAACACCAGGATTCTGCCTCAGAATGTAAAAACTTTAGAAATACGTTGCACAAGTTTTTTCCATGCATCTTTTTTAGTTTTGGTGGTTATACCAACTTTTCATTATATCCTTGCTTTCATTAACACATTGGGTAGCGTACAAGAAGTAACAGCTGATCTTGTGTCCAGTTAGGTTTTCTTTTACGTTTGCATATATGATCATTCTACTCTGTTTATATGCATATCTGTACCAGATTGAAGATCTTCAGTTAGGAGAAGAGATTAATAAACTGAACTAATGGGCTGATGATCTCAATCAGGAGTGTTAAATAAGGAAGACATGTAAAATATACAGAGCAGGGGTACCCCAGAACAAGAATTGAGAACAACCTCTGTAGTGTGGCAGTGAGAAATATCACTTTACATTTCCAAACATTCATTTTGCTATCAATTGTAATAATCCAGCGAGATTTTTGTCTGACAAAAGCCAGACAGATTTAGAAATGTAATCTGACGTTTCCTACTGACACACTACAGCAAAAGTTAGAAATAATAATTGACTTTAAATTAGATAGCTGGTAAAAAATACAAGAGGCCTAAGACTACATTGTTACCAATCTAACCATAACACTAACCCTTACCCTATATGTGAATTGTTTTATTTATTTCCAGATTATTGACCAGCAGATACTGGACCAAAACCTGGAAATAATTGGGGTGTCCCAAAAAAACGACACCCTTATACTACTTGACAGTGGGTTGGATGATTATGTTGTGCCAGCCCACTTCTATGCAGGCAACCCAGATGATTTAGTGAAGCAACTACCATTGCAACTGAGAGTACGGCATGTTCAAAAGCATGTCCTAAGCATAAAATGCCTGAGTTCACCTACCAATGAGGAAGCACAGGATCAGGCATCCCTAGATCCAGAACAAGAAGGGGAATCTACCTGATCCAGTTCAAGGAGGGGCATCCTTGGATCCAGGTCAGAGTGGGGAATTGCTGGATCCACTTCTGGGTGTAGCACCCCCGGAGCCAGAAGAAAGTGTGGCATCTTTAGATGGAGACACTGAATCCCTGGACCATGAATGGAATCCCTCGATGCACTGAGTTTAATAAAGTCAATTACACTTTGAAAAAAGGACATTGAGTTAGTTAGTTACTTGTTCTTGTTGTTCATTCATTTATTTTTTACTGTTTTCTAATTTTTGTTCCTTTTCTGTAATTTAATCTTAATAACTTAAACAAATTCACTAAATAGCTAAATAAATTAAACTTTAACCTTTATATATTTCTGTAAATAATGTTCAACTTGAGCCAGTGGAGAGCCAGTGTCCCTGCAGAGTTTAGCTCCAACCCTAATCAAACACACATGAACAAGCTAATCAAGATCTTTAGGTTACAGGTTGATGCTAAACTCTCCAGGGACACTGGCTCTCCAGGATCAACGTTCCCCACCCCTGCTTTAAAGGGTTATTTCACCCCAAAAATTGTAATTTTATCATTAATCACTCACCCTCATGTTGTTACAAACGCGTAAGTCTTCGCAAGGATACTACCGCGTTCAAGGCCCAGAAAAGTAGATCGACAAAGTAGTCCGTGTGACATCAGGGGTTCAACTGTAATTTTACGAAGCTACGAGAATACTTTTTTGTGCGAAGAAAACAAAAATAATGACTTTATTCCGCATTTTCATCTTTACTGTGTCATTGGTGGACACGAGTTCACTAGAGTACCCCGACGCATGCGTGAGGCGGCGCCGGCGCTGACCCGGCGTTATGACGTTGAACACGTGCGCCATGCCTTGTTTACATGCGGAGAAGATGCACGTTGTATAAAAGCTATTGAAATCTATAAATCAGCGTCAGGGTATTCTCGTGAACGTGCATCCACAAGTCACACAGTACAGACATAAATGTGAAATTAAGTAGTTTTTGTTTTCTTTGCGCAAAAAAGTATTCTCGTAGCTTTGTAAAATTACAGTTGAACCACTAAACGCGGACTACTTTGTCAATCATCTTGGGCCTTAAATGTGGTAGGAACCTTGCTGTCTATGGGAGTCGGGGACCTCTCGGATTTCATCCAAAATATCCTAAATTGTGTTCCGCAAAATGAAAGAAGGTGAGTAATTAATTAAACCTAAAGTATTAAGAGTTAAAGTATTAAAGCTAACAGACTGGGCTGCATTTTCCTAAACGCATCATAAGGCTAAGTACATCGAAGAACCATTAAAACCAATGGAGTTTCGATCATTTTACGCTTTAGGGAAACGCACCCCAGGACAGAAATAACAATGAATGCTGCGATCGATTTGCCTCAGAAGTCGGATGTCGAAGCTGGGAATTACATCCCAACCAAGTGGGTCGCATTCCTTCAAGACGTCACAGCAGAACACCAGAGCCACAGCAGCAGGCTCATACCGGTAGTGGGCGGAGTCTCCGTCTCAGATCGGAAGTGGATGAAAATCTTTACAGTCTATGGTGAAAATAATGACAACTTTTATTTTTCTCTTTTCCTTTTCTCATTTTTAATGTTCTTGCTAACGTGTTGTATATTATTGTTATTTGAAAAAAGGTAATAATGATCAACACCAGAATTTGCACTACTTATCTTAGTGGACTGTTTTTCAAAGTTAAAGCTGTTAATGTTAAGTCAGTATTTATTTAAAAGTGTTTAATTGAAAAAAAAATGTGTATACATATTTATAAATATATATGTGTATCCACATCTATTTTATATATCTGCAATCAGTGATTTTGGGGGTTCCTTCTTTTATCGTTTTATGGTGGTTGACAAGCCAAAATATGAATTATGGTGAATAACTGGAGTATGAGGCATTGACAAGGAAGAAAAAAATTATATCTTCCAATCCAGTTATTTGAGATAATTGAATATTTCTTTCTACAGTCTTGACTGCTCTGAAGCACATCTTAATAAATTTGATCAACTGGAATTGGTTATACCTAGATCCATCAATTTCTTAATTCTTAATACTCTTCCAGAATAAAAAATTTGTTACAGAGACGACGGAGATGTGGATCCATTTATTAATCAGATCGTAGTCGACAGGCAAGGTCATACACCAGCAAACAGGAACAAACAGGGCAAGACAAAAACGTAATCCAGTGGTACAGGTGAGGGTCGAAATCCAGAAGGGCAGTCCAAAGTAACAAAGAAAACAAACGAACAAACAAGGCAAAACTATGACTACACTAAGACTGAAAAAAACAGAACTATGGCTAGGGAAAACAACGAGGAAACTAGGAAACAAGGAAAACGCTCGGTAGAGTTAGCTAAGGCAAAACAATACTTCGCAGCTTGTGTTTGGCATGGTCTCCCTTAAAATGGCTGACAGACAGGAAATAACCAGCAAAGCAGCAGAGGGAGCTGGTAACATTCACAGAGAGCAAAGGCTCCCTCTGCTGGCCTGGCGTAACATAGCCCCGCCCCCAGGAGCGACTCCTGGCGCTCAATCAACACACAAGCAACGAGTCCAAGGTAATGGGGGAAACAAGGTGCAGAGTCAGGGCGGACATGGAATTCAGGAACGGCCTCCATAGCAGTGACAGAGCAGACAGGGACTTCAGGAATGGCCTCCATAGCAGTGACAGAGCAGACAGGGACTTCAGGAAAGGCCTCCATAGCCGTGACAGGGCAGACAGGGTCAACAGGATTGCTATGGTGCTGAGGTGGACCTGGACCGTGGAGCAATGGCAGACTGAGGAGAAGTGGTGACCAGGGCGGTGCAGGCAGAGCAGAGGGCCTTGGCCTTGTAGACTGAGCGGGAAGCCATGGCGGAGCAGGCAGAGCAGGAACCTTGACAGTGGTTGAGCGGACAGCGAGTTCATAAATGGATGGTACCCCCTCTTGAGGATCTACAGCGGAAGCTGCCTCCTCAGGGGGTTCCGCCGCAGACACCACCTCCATAAGAGGTATAGGCGCAGCGGACACGTGGACAGACGAGACCACCGGAGCAGACTTATGGACAGGTTTATGGACAGACGAGGCCTCTGGAGCAGACTCGTGGACAGATGAGGCCTCTGGGATGCAGTGTGCAGCCCACACACTCAAAATGGTGATTGCCATCACAGGTGATGCAGTTGGCAATGGGATGCCCACCAGGCTGGAAGATGAGAGGCTTGGAAGCGTCAGCTCTGCGTGGCTTGCTTGGTTTGGGAGCGTCGGCTCTGCGTGGCTTGGGCGCCCGGGTGAGACGTGACTTGGCCTTGAAGGAACGACTGTGACTTGACTTGGCGTGCCTGGAACAGCTGTGACTTGACTTGGCTTTGAGGGAACAGCGGTGACTGGACTAGACACTGACGGTGCAGCTGCGATTTGACTTGGTTCTGCTGGATCAGAACTTGACTTGCCTTGACCTGGCTGGAACAGCAGTGGCTTGACTTTACAAAAGCAGACGTGGCTTGGCTTGACTTAGTTGGAGCAGCTGCGACTTGATGTGATCCCAGAGGTACTGCTGTGTCTTGATGTGACTTTGAAAGTGCTGCTTTAACTTGCTTAGAATCTGGAAGTGTTGGAGTGTCTTGACTTGACTGAGGGTGTGAAACTTTGTCTTGACTTGACTCAGGGAGTGCTGTTATGTCTTGACTTGACTCAGGGAATGCTGTTATGTCTTGACTTGACTCAGGAAGTGTGGCTTGACTTGGCTCAGGAAGTGCGGCTTGACTTGGCTCAGGAAGTGCGGCTTGACTTGGCTCAGGAAGGGTTGCTTGGCTTGACTCTGAAGGAACAGCTGCTGTGACATAAATTGACTTTACAGGAACAGCAGCTGTGACGTGACTTGACTTTACAGGAACAGCGGCTGTGACGTGACTTGACTTTACAGGAACAGCAGTTGTGACGTGACTTGACAGTCCAGGAACAGCAGCTGAGACGTGACTTGATTTGGCAAAAACAGCAGCCGTGACATGACTTGACTTGGCAGGAGCAGCGACCATGACGTGACTTGACTTGACAGGAGCAGCAGCTGTGATGTGACTTGACTTGGCAGGAACAGCAGCAGTCCTCCAAGCTGGATATTAGTCTTTGATAAGCCATGGAAGCATGGGGGTCTGATGAGGCAGCCACCATTTTGGGTGCAGGCTCGGGCGTGGCAGCCATCTTGGGTAGGAACTCAGGAACAAAGGCTATCTTGTGAACAGGCTTTAGAAGGGCGGCCATCTTGTGAACAGGCTCCAGAAGGGCGGCCATCTTGTGAACAGACTCGGGAAGGACGGCCATCTTGGGAACTGTCTCTGGAAGGGCGGCCATCTTGTTAACAGGTTCAGGAAGGACAGCCATCTTGTGAACAGGCTCTGGAGGGGCAGCCATCTTGTGCTGTGGCTCTGGGCTAGCAGACATCTTGTGCTGTGGCTCTAAGCTAGCAGACATCTTGTGAGCAGACTCTGGAGGGGTGGCCATCTTGTGAAGTGGCTCTAGATCAGAGGTTACTTTGGGAAAATCACTGTCCTCCTCTGTGAATCCCATAGTACACGGAGAGCCACATAACAACAGAGCCTGGTCCATCATGTCCATCAAGCTGCCATTAGATGTCCAACCAGGTACTCGTGATTTTAGACTTTCATTAAGTCCAAAATGAAACAGATGTTTAAACAACACTTCATCATAAAGCGTTACCTGGTGGGACAACTCACAGAACCGGTAGACATATTCCTCAATAGATAAGTCTCCCTGCCGTAGATGCAGAAGCTGGTCGACTGGGTCCATGTGCGATGCTGGTGAGTAAAGCTGCTGGATCCGGGGCAGCAAAGTATTCTGTTACAGAGATGACGGAGATGTGGATCCAAATGCAAGCTTTTATTAATCAGATTGTAGTCGACAGGCAAGGTCATACACCAGCAAACAGGAACAAACAGGGCAAGACAAAAACGTAATCCAGTGGTACAGGCGAGGGTCGAAATCCAGAAGGGCAGTCCAAAGTAACAAAGAAAACAAACGAACAAACAAGGCAAAACTATGACTACACTAAGACTGAAAAAAACATTTATGATTTTATGTTTGATATATTTTACTTATTTTAGTGCTAGTACACTGACATAAATGAATTACTTTGACAATGACCATTGTTTATATACAATAAAATAAAACAGAGAATCATTTGTAGAACCAGATGTAAAACCAGTGGCTGTACACAGCACTTTGGAAGGTGTTATTCCACTAGATGGCAAAGTCAAAATCTATCTATCTATCTATCTATCTATCTATCTATCTATCTATCTATCTATCTATCTATCTATCTATCTATCTATCTATCTATCTATCTATCTATCTCCAAGTCTATCAAGCTTTAAAACTACTTAACTTCAAACTATTTCAGACTGAAAACAGTCAAACTTTTTTATCTAGTTTAATATTGCTATTTTACTGTTATGACACTCCCTAACGTTTTTATAACCATTACAAATATGTCCTCTTAAACCATGATGTGTATGTGTGATCTCGGAACAGTCCCCCTGTAGGTGGGATTTAGTATTGCAAGGTATACACAATGGTCCAAAATTACACAAACGTTGGCGCCAAATGTATATTCCCATATGCGGTTTGCAGAAAATATCATACACGCAGCGTACGTCAAGAAAATCTGCAGCGCTTCAGTGAACAACGCAGCAGCAGGATCTATGGTGAAAAAAGTAAGTACTTTAGATATTTTATTTGTACATATAAATGAAATCCGCGATTTGTCAACGTTAATTTCTGTTTTCAAATATTCATTAAGTCATTTAATCACTTAAAACTGTAGTAATGGCTCGTGAGAGGAGCGCTGCTTTCAGCTCTGAGACACAAATATGATGTAGATCGCAACTAATGTGGTAATCATTAAGAAATACAATTTAAATTAAATATATCGTTGTGAAATGAAGTGGCCTTGGGCAGAGCACAATGCTAAAATGTCATTGTGTCTAAAAGAAAAGATTTCTGCGGTATATTTTTTCATTTTATCATTTATCAAAGTTCAAATAATACAGTAAAGTTAGATTGACATTTGAATAAACACAATCTCCTCTAACGTTAATCCTGGGCCCGTATCCCTAAAGAATTTTTGTGCAAAAAGTGGCTCCTAGCGGCCAAATTCTAAGAAAATTCTCAGAGTCATGACGTTTTCTTAGAATTTCCCCTAAAAGTGACATGAAAATCCCAGTTAATATAAAAGCTATTCCTCAAGATTCCTAGCGCTTAAAAGGGCTCCTAAGGCGAGATCTGCTAAGAGCAGGAAAGAGGACTTTTAGTGGCTTAGGAGTTCCCCTAAGCAGCTGCACAAAATGGCCAACAGAGGAGGCAGGAGAGATGTCCTGCAAACACTGGATGACAGGGAATTATTGAGACGCTACAGATTGGATCGTGCAGGAATCATGTTTGTGGTGGATCTCCTTAGAGATGCAATTACTTCAACTCGACGCCACAACGCTATTACACCGGAGAAGAAAGTAATCACAGACATTGATAAAAGCTGAGCCGTGTTACCCTTGTTAAGACCACACTGAGTTGTAACGTTGCAATTTCTACTTCATTAAGGACAGCCCCTTGAGATAGGCCATCTTGTTTTCAATGGGGTCCATATGGGAGTGAAAGTACAAAATATGCCAGCTAGGATATTAATATGAGCAAATAAGACACGAATCATTATTTGAACAGGGTGTAATGAGCTTAAGTTTTCACATATTTTAGATTCTAATGTTAGGCTATAACCCCTACAGCTTACTATTCATTTTCCAGATATTTTCTTGAATGTGAAATATTATTTACAATTACAGTCTGCATAAGATTAGAGTGTATAATTATGTTTATTGATTTGAGGGTACATCCTTTGCTCATTATCACCAAAAGTTCATTTTCATCAAACTTGTAGGATCAACCATTCACAGCTTTTGAAATGATGACTCATATCTAGCAACGGGGTCAACCACACCTCCTCACTAAGATAGGATTTTCCATCCATTCCTTGCTTAGAGTTCACTGAAAATGTTCTGGAATCACTTCTAAGCTAAAACTCCTGGCAAGGAATTTTTAGGTTAAGTTAGGAGCTCTCTGAGAGGATTCTCAGAATCTTTAGGGATACGGGCCCTGTTGTCTTTGTGGTCGCGTGAGAGCTCATAGGTTTAGCCGGCTGAGGTGCACTCTAACACGGCAGCACTTGTCTCTCGCTCCCCTGGCCACGGCCTCGAGACAGGAGTGTGCAATTTTCTTACCCAAAGCTGATCCTGTTTGCTTTTAAGGAGAAAAGTTATCCCATAACATGGGCAGTGCTAGGTGTAATTAATGCCTATTTAATTAACCCTCTATGGCATGGTGTTGCCCTAAGGCAACAAACCACTTTTTTGGCACACACAACACCCCTTTATTTTATAAAATATCACATTAAAAGTCTGATGACAAGTTTGTGACCAACGAAATTTGAGGTGGGTGTGGGTTTGACCTTTCTTCCTGGGGTAGAAACGTCCTTTTTTGACCATAGGTGACTTGAGCACACTATTAGCAGAAGGTAAGATAAACTTCACCTCTTAAAGTCCATATTGCAGGTTAGAGACTCCGGTGAATTGATGTATAGAAAAATAATGTAGGAACCAGATTTTCTTTAAAATATAATTCAAAATACGCTATTAAGGCTTCTGGGGTCGTTTTTGTGAGAGAATTTTACTTCCGCATCTGAAAAACTGCCAAACCGGCAGTGACGTCACGACAGGGAGTACGGTCATGTAAACAATAGGAAAACAATGGATCGCAATGACTGTTCGGACGCAGAGAACATTTAAAATGTTTATTTACACTCCTATGACGAACCACAGACACAAATATAAGCCTGCTATGTGGCCAAGAGAGCAGGGACATGCCAGGATTAAACAGAACAGCGGCCAGAGGAGACAAATTAAGTTGTGTCAGGAAAACAGGGCAGGTGTCTTGGTGAGAGATCAGTGTTAGCTGACGATATCTAATCAGGAAAAATCACAGCATTGGTCATCAAGAAGTATTGATTCTACTTACCAGTAACACAAATGAATAATCGTTGATCAAGTGTTTGTCACACATTTGTTAATATCCGTCGCAAACTGTACGTGAAATAGCAGGTTCTTATTACAGTGCAAGAGCAATAACCCACTGCCAAACCGGTCATGCTGGAGGATGTTGCAGGCAGCAGAGCGTTCTCTAGACTCTGTCACATCTGTCACATATGCTCAGTGTGAACCTGCTTTCATCTGTGAAGAGCACAGGGCGCCTGTGGTGAATTTGCCAATCTTGGTGTTCTCTGGCAAATGCCAAACGTCCTGCACAGCGTTGGGCTGTAAGCACAACCCCCACCTGTGGACATTGGGCCCTCATACCACCCTCATGGAGTCTGTTTCTGACCGTTTGCGCAGACACATGCACATCTGTGACCTGCTGGAGGTCATTTTCCAGGGCTCTGGCAGTGCTCCTCCTGTTCCTCCTTGCACAAAGGCGGAGGTAGTGGTCCTGCTGCTGGGTTGATGCCCTCCTACGACCTCCTCCACGTGTCCTGATGTACTGGCCTGTCTCCTGATAGCGCCTCCATGCTCTGGACACTACTCTGACAGACACAGCAAACCTTCTTCCCACAGCTTGCATTGATGTGCCATTCTGGATGAGCTGCACTACCTAAGCCACTTGACTCCGTCTCATGTTACCACTAGAGTGGAAGCACTGCCAGCATTCAAAAGTGACTAAAACATCAGCCAGAAAGCATAGGAACTGAGAAGTGGTCTGTGGTCACCACCTGCAGAACCACTCCTTGATTGAGGTTGTCTTGCTTATTGCCTATAATTTCCTTAAAATGCCTATTGTTGCTACCTAAGTGGGCAGTTTGATTTCACAGAAGTGTGATTGACTTGGAGATACATTGTGTTGTTTAAGTGTTCCCTTTATTTATTTATTTTTGAGCAGTGTATATAAATATATTTAATATTTAAACAACATATTTCTCTTAAATATATACATGCATGTGTGTGAAGTTATATATGCATAATAAATATACACAATTCAGACATTATGTAAACAAAAACTTTTATTTTAAATGTGATTAATACTTTGACAGCACTAAATAATAATAAAAATAAGAATAGACAAATTTCTTTACAAATCCTTTCACCAATATCTAATATATTTAACTAGGCTAATTTAAAATATCTTAATATAAGGAAAAAAGATGTGTTTTTTTTATAAAAATATTTTTTAGATATTTTTTGCTTTTTTATATACACAAATGTAAATGGTCAGAAAAGAAGCCATCTTCCAATTTAAAGTTGACTTAAGGACTTTCAAAACACTCCTCCTTTCTCTTCTGATTATTAATGTATACCACTGTTTTTTCATTGTGTTTTCTTTTTCAAGAAATGTGAATGTTTTAATTATAATATTTTGTTATGCTTTGACTGTTAATTCAGAATTTGCAATTAAAAAAGGACTTAGGAGCGGGTTCGCAGAATGTTTTGATTCCCACCAGGGATATAAATAATTTAGCAGAGGCATATATATTATACAATTATATAGCCTTTTATTAATTAATTAATTAATTATTTGTGTAATAAAAATATTTACATTATAAATTGCTTTAATTTAAAATTAATCTATGGGCGGATGTAGAAAAACAATGTAGAAAAAACGCGTAAAAACGTAAGGAAAATCGCGCGCAAATTTTTTTCATGATTTCATTCAATCATTCGTTTTGGGTTTGATGATTGTGACTTCTTCAAATGGATCCTTTTATTTATAAAAACATCTTTCCTACAAGTCCCATGGGACATACCCTGAAGGGATGACAAAGACGGAGAAGAACACTTTTAGGAAAAAAGCCCACACTTTCATAATCGAAGGTAACGTTAACATAATATTATCTTAAAAATCGACGTTGTAAATCATAATGTAGCTAATTGTTATATTTATTTAAATTGTTTTTGTTTGTGCTACCCAATAGACAGAATTTAATTTGTACTGTAAACTACTCTATATCATAGCAACGCGCATACCATTTCCCCAGGATTTATGTTAAAAGTGTGCACAGTCTAGACGCTTAAGTAAAATGTTGATAAACAGCTAGCCTACATAATAAATATGCCTATAAAAAGCCTATGAAAAGCTGGTGTTTCATGGTGTTCGGCCATCCACCCGTTAAATAACTTGCCCACCAACCCTTCGAATTTTTATAAAAAATAATATCAATGTAGTTCAGCTTACAATCGTTCGCTTTATACAGCACGAGCGACAGCGCAGGAGACGACTGAGCTAGCGAGATGATTGACAGGACAGAGACAAGCGAAGACAAATTTTGTTAATAAAAATATGTATTGGTTATATTCCTTTGTTAAAAAAGTATATATATAAATATATTGGATATATGTACATTGCATATTTGTAGTTGTATAGCCTACATTAAGTAGTATTAATATTAATAATAGCCTAAATATTAGGCTATTTGTGTTACAACGCGGATGATGTTGTTGATGACTCAAGCGTCTAGGCTGTGCACATTTATACGTTAAATCATGGCAAAACGAAACGTTCCCGTGGCTGTGATATACATTACACTACAAATTAAATTTTCCATAATCGGTATCTTCAGCCAATTTACATTACACTTTTTTTTGTGTGTAAAGAATTTAAAGAATTCTCTTCCACTAAGGCTGCATTTATTTGATCCAAAATCAAAAATTTTCAAATAGTTACTATTTGAAAATAATTTCTATTTAAATATATTTGAAAATGTAATTAATTATTGATTTCAAAGCTTGAATTTTTAGCATCATTACTCCAGATCCTTCAGAAATCATTGTAATATTTTGATTTACTGCTCAAGAAACTTTGCTTTTTATTTTTTTTGGTTTTGATGAATATAAAGTTTAGAACAACAGCATTTATGTGGAATATAAACCGTTTGTAACATTATCAATGCCTTAAGCATTTTTAATAAATGTTCAGAATTTTATATTATATATATATATTATATTATATATATATATATTTTATATTAATTATATTATATAAATTCTTAACTTTGGATCTTTCTATTAATCAAATAATCCTAAAAAGTTTACTCAACTGTTTTAAATATTGATAATAATAATAATAATAATACAGTAATAATAATAATAATGATAATAATAATACATGAAAAGCAAGTTTGCATATTTGAATGGTTTATAAAGGATCAAGTGATACTGATGACTGGAGTAACGATGCTTTGATCACAGGAATAAATTACATTTTAATATATACTTGAATAGAAAACAGTTCTTTTACATAGTAAAAATATTCTACAAATTTACTGTTTTTGCTGTATTTTGGATCAAATAAGTGCACACTTAGTGAGTAGAAGAACCTTAAAAATAAACATTAAAATTCTACGAAAAAAAAAAACTACTTTTGACTGGTAGTGTGAAATGTAATTTTTATTGTCGGAACCTGTATTTATGAGCTCTATAAACACTTAAAAAGTCCTTTACAACACTCTAAAATAAAATTACGGTTAAATTAAATAAAATGTAACTACTTAAATTTTCTTAAATATGATTTTTAACATAGCCAAATTTGTTTACACCAATAAAAGACATGTATACTGCATATTATGCACAATCTAGAAAGTAGTATCAGGACTTATTTAATAAATTGTCTGTATATCCAAAACAAAGTTCACTTGAGTATAATGTAAAAAAAAAAAAAAAAAAAAAGTTAATATTCTGTTTAATGGCACCTTATTATATTTTGTTAACAAAATTCTTTTTTTTCCATAGATGGACAATTAATGTACATCCGACAAAAATAACAAAGGCGAGTCAAAGTTGTTAATAGGCCAGAGGAGGCCAACACAATTTTTTCACAGTTTCACGCCAGCAGCACTGGAGCTCACTGTGGACAGAACAAAACTCTACATGCCATATCCAGGAGGTTGTACTGGCCTGGCATGTCACAGGACATCGATAGATGGGTAATGACAAATGTGCTGGTTAAGTTTACATTTATGTTAATTAACAATTTATTTATTTTACTTGTTTTGTGATTAATTCAATATTCACTTTATAAGCAACCTAATTTTTTACCATAAAAAAATCCTCTAATGCTTTTGTCTGTTGTCACAAGGTGTCCCAGTGTGAACAGCGCCAGGCCAGTAAATCCTGTCTGAAACAGGAGAATGAAATCACTCCAATAGAGGTATGAATTCTTTTATGTAACATATTGCAATGAGAATGGACAAATATGACAAACAGTGGGAAATACAAATGCAACCCTAGTAGAAACGAAAGATATCAAGGAAACAGGAAAACAGAGAAAAAAAGAACAAAAAGAACAAAAACATCAAATTTTTAACTGAAATAACCAGATTTCCAGAAATGTTGGGACATTTTTTTACATTTAAATAAAATGAAAGAATTTCAATTCAAATTTCAGTAGTTTTCAGTAAAGGGGTGTCCGTGGCGGCCTGATAAAGTTTTATGTTTCACCACGGAAATAAAAGTTGTTATAACTCAGAAAATGTCCAATCTACCTCAAACTTCACATGTTCTATAAGAATCCGGACCTGAACACATCTGAACGCCAATATTCTCTCATAATTATAGCGCCACCTGTCGACAACAGGAAATGACTTTTAACAAACTCCTAGCACCACTAGCTGGCAGCAGGAAGTTTGTCACATTTACATGACTTTGACATATTGCTCCTATATTTACTGTATTAAAAGCATACTGCCCACCGTTAGCTGTTTTCCTAAGCCACTAGTCGGCGGTGAGCTTTAATTTGAAATTGTAATTTTTACATCCTCTGAAAGCTAGTACAATATTTGGCAGAGATACAATTTTTTTTTTAAATCTGTAATCTGAGTGTGCAAAAAATATATAACTTATTTGTATAAAATAAGTTTTTAGCAATGCAAATTACTTGTCATGATCTGGGCTGTGGGGTTTCCCTCAGCCACCTGAGGTCGCTGTTTTCCCTTCCCTCCACTGCACTTAACCTAATTGTACACTCCTTTCTTGTCATTAGCACTGATTACATTCACACCTGCTCACAATTATCTGGTCTATAAGAACTCTCATTTCCCACTACTCATTCTGGCTGCATTGTCTTCTGTCGTGTGTTATGTTGTGTGTTTCTGATCCCGGCTCTAGACCTTGTTCTTGTTTTGTTCTTTTGAGTTTAAGTTGTGTGTGCCGTGTTGGCCTTTGGTTTTGGTTTTGTTTGTGTCTTGTTAATTAAAATATTCTTTCCCTGCAATTGGACCCAGACCCTTATTCCAACCGTGACAGAATGCAGCCAGCATCAGTGGGTCCAGCAGGGAGGATTTCTTTTTTGCCCTTCAGGGAGAAGGTGACGTTGCCCAAAGAGACGGCGGCCATTTGCGCTCTTTGGGCGGCGGAGGCGGTCGTTGAGGCGACTGAGCCCGAGTGGATGACGGCCATTTTCGCTCGTTGGGCGGCGGAGGCGGCGTCCACTGTCCCTGTTCCTGACGCGGCGGTGACCGCTCTCGCTGTTCCTGATGCGGCAGTGACCGCTCTCTCTGTTCCGGACGCGACGGTGACCGCGCCCTCTGTTCCGGATGCGGCGGTGACCGCTCTCGCTGTTCCTGATGCGGCGGTGACCGCTCTCGCTGTTCCTGATGCGGCGGTGACCGCTCTCGCTGTTCCTGATGCGGCGGCGACCGCTCTCTCTGTTCCGGACGCGGCGGCGACCGCTCTCTCTGTTCCGGACGCGGCGGTGACCGCGCCCTCTGTTCCGGACGCGGCGGTGACCGCGCCCTCTGTTCCGGACGCGGCGGTGACCGCTCTCTCTGTTCCGGACGCGGCGGTGACCGCTCTCTCTGTTCCGGATGCGGCGGTGACCGCTCTCTCTGTTCCGGACGCGGCGGTGACCGCTCTCTCTGTTCCGGATGCGGCGGTGACCGCTCTCTCTGTTCCGGACGCGGCGGTGACCGCTCTCTCTGTTCCGGACGCGGCGGTGACCGCTCTCTCTGTTCCGGACGCGGCGGTGACCGCTCTCTCTGTTCCGGACGCGGCGGTGACCGCTCTCTCTGTTCCAGACGCGGCGGTGACCGCTCTCTCTGTTCCGGACGCGGCGGTGACCGCTCTCTCTGTTCCGGACGCGGCGGTGACCGCTCTCTCTGTTCCGGATGCGGCGGTGACCGCGCCCTCTGTTCCGGACGCGGCGGTGACCGCTCTCTCTGTTCCGGATGCGGCGGTGACCGCGCCCTCTGTTCCGGATGCAGCGGTGACCGCTCTCGCTGTTCCTGATGCGGCGGTGACCGCTCTCTCTGTTCCGGACGCGGCGGTGACCGCTCTCTCTGTTCCGGATGTGGCGGTGACCGCGCCCTCTGTTCCGGACGCGGCGGTGACCGCTCTCTCTGTTCCGGATGCGGCGGTGACCGCGCCCTCTGTTCCGGATGCAGCGGTGACCGCTCTCGCTGTTCCTGATGCGGCGGTGACCGCTCTCGCTGTTCCTGACGCGGCTGTGAATGCGCTCTCTGTTCCAGATGCGGCCGTGACCGCTATCTCTGTTCTGGACGCGGAGGCAACCGCGCTCTCTGTTCCTGACGCGGCGGTGACTGCGCTGCACGGGCCTGGCCCGCCGTCCCTCCCCCTGATTTGCCTTCCTCCGTTCCTCCACCCTCCAGACTTGTGGAACGTCTGGGAGCCGTTCCGTGGGGAGGGGGTAGTGTCATGATCTGGGCTGTGGGGTTTCCCTCAGCCACCTGAGGTCGCTGTTTTCCCTTCCCTCCACTGCACTTAACCTAATTGTACACTCCTGTCTTGTCATTAGCACTGATTACACTCACACCTGCTCACAATTATCTGGTCTATAAGAACTCTCATTTCCCACTACTCATTCTGGCTGCATTGTCTTCTGTCGTGTGTTATGTTGTGTGTTTCTGATCCCGGCTCTAGACCTTGTTCTTGTTTTGTTCTTTTGAGTTTAAGTTGTGTGTGCCGTGTTGGCCTTTGGTTTTGGTTTTGTTTGTGTCTTGTTAATTAAAATATTCTTTCCCTGCAATTGGACCCAGACCCTTATTCCAACCGTGACATTACTATATTTACCTGCAGAAAATTTACTAAATATCTTCACAGAAAAATTGATAATTTTGACCCATACAGTGTAATTTTGGCTATTGCAACAAATATATCTGAGCTACTTAAGACTTGTCCAGGGTCACAAATGGTAAAAAAAATTAAAACATAGTAGATAACAAAAAACAGGAAGAAAAAGAACAATAACATTTATTTTTTGTTGGTGTTTTTTTTAATTTACTCTAGGTGAAACAGCCCTTTGAGCTCCTGGGCATGGACCTTATTGGCAAGTTAACCGAAACTGATAATGGAAATAAATACATCTGTGTTATAATTATGTAACAAAGTGGCCACAAGCATACCCTCTGAAAACGAAATCTGCCAAAGATGTTACAGAGTACCTTATTAAATTTTTGCACCAATTTGAGGTGCCACAAAGGATCCTGACCGACCAAGGAAAGGAATTTGTCAGTGATGTAAGTATTTATGTGAACATTATGTGAATGCTTATAAAACATTACTTTTTTTTTCCAATATTAAAGATGTTTGTAATGATTGTAACTGTAACAACAATTGCCATGTGCTTAACCCAGTAAGAAATACTAAAGTTTCTTTTTAAATTATAGCTAAACCGACATGTGTGCGCAATATTAAATATAAAAAGATCCCTGTGTGCACCGTACCATCCCCAGACAAATGGTCTCGTGGAACGAATCCAAAGGTGCCTTTTTATGTATTAATGCACAGCTACACATAATCATTTAATGCTCAGCTACACATGTACACACAGTATGCTACAATGTATATGCTCTATATGGAAATCATACTACACAATCAACATTTTTATGTCAACAGAGCCCTTCGCAAGCTTGTGAAGGAACGCACGAAGGACTGGGATAAGCATCTTGATGCTGTGATGTTCGGGCTTAGTACAAAAAAGCAAATGACGACAAAATTTTCACCCTTCTTTTTGATGTTCGGGAGGGAGGCCCGATATGCTTGCGAGGTTCCGGAGCAATACAGGGTAACTAAAAATGACACACAATGCTTTAAATTGGGCGGTGTCCCTGCAGAGTATAATTTCCACAGGCACAATATTAGTGCTGTGAAAATTACACTCCCCCTGTAAACTTGTCCCATTGAAGCTACAGTCAAATGCTTTTTCACATATGGTCTCGAGAGTGAGATCTAATATCAGTGTACATTTGGTGTATCTGTGACCATGTAAACCTGTATTAGTGGGGGGAGTATAATTTCCACAGGTGCAATATTAGTGCTGTGAAAATTACACTCCCCCCTGTAAACTTGTCCCGTTGAAGCTACAGTCAAATGCTTTTTCACATACAGTCTCTAGAGTGAGATGTGATTAGCATACACACACACACACACACACACACACACACACACACACACATAGCCTGTGTTTACAAAAGATGTTTCATATGCATTAACTGTTCTCTCTAGGCAGCGCAAACGCAGATTTGAATGTCACATTGTGATTCAAGGCTTTAATAGACAGGCTGAATTCTGTCAAGATTGCAAGGGTGATTGAATCTGTTCGCAATCTGGCTATTTATTTATACATGAAAAAAAAAACATTATATGAGGGCTTAAACGCCGTTTAGTGATCCGAAAACATAAGGTAAGTGTTAAACTACTTACTAAAGACTGCTAAATAAAACCGTTACGAGTTTAACTACAAGCGCTGCGTTCAACTGAGTGACGCGCATGCACGCGAAGGGGAGTGCGTTTTGTCCGGGAGTCAGATTTCGGTACAACACCGGAATGCATCTGCGCTGTGTATTGACGCACCTTACAAGATAATAAGACGAGCAAACAAGGTAAAAATATATATTTGTATGTCTGTTTGTGTGTGGTTTGTCAGATTTTTGTCCAACAGTTTAACCTAGTAACATTTACTTGTCGATATTATGGTAGCCTACATAAACTTTACCACGGTAAACTGCGCTGTACTTTCAATTAACAAACGACGCAATCAGCTTATTAAATTACCAAATACAATTATTTTAACTTGCAAGACATAAAATATCTTATATCAACAGTAAGTTAACTAATGTGTGATTTTGTTCAGATGTTAATTAACGTTGGCCAGTAGTAGCCTAGCTGAGAATTCAAAATCTTAAGTTAGCTGGGTTAAACAAAAGTTTTATGACTAGCTGCCTTTCTAGTTTTAGCATTAGAGTTAAAAAAAATTATAATAATTTAATATTTACTGCATTTTGTGTGTGTTTAAAGACAACTCAATGAAGCATCACAACGGACGGTAGCAGGCCAGCCACACTTGGACTGATAATTCATGGTAAGAGAATAACTTCACTATGATTTTAAGAGGTTTGTGTATTCCATATGGGGGTTTGTCTTTTACAAATGTGTAATTTCTTCGAACAAATTTCGCTGTGTAATAAAGTGGATGGTGAGCAAAGGTGGCATACGTTTTGGAGCAGCACCTGGAATGCCTTAGATGGGAGAAATGGTGAAGATGCACTGTTGGAAGAATGCACTATTTTTCAGTGTTATATGTGCAATATTTAAATAAAGAATGTGATATTTTGGAATAATTTGTCTGTTTGAATTGAATGTCAGTAGTACCTATAAAATTAATTCTATATAAAAGTTATACAATTTAATGAAATCTATATACAAAACAATTAATTACAATAATATATGGCTGTGCATTACTACAGTGCCTTACTGAAATACAGTTGGGTCCTGTAAAGTGAAATACAGTTGGATACTGTATATCTTAATTACAGTAACTTACTGGCAACACTGTAAAAACCCTTTGAAATGTCTAACAGTGTATTTATTTATGTATTGTTATGTCTATTTTGAATTCAATCCTAATTAAAATAGAAAAGGGGCAATAGAAAAATAAATGTTAAATATTTACAACCGATAACTAAAAGTATATTTCTCACAAACACTAATAATGACAGAGAAATGTCATTAAAGGAGTTTCTCAAAAAACTGTTTCTGAAATGTTTGTCAAAAAAGATAGACCATTTAAAAAAGGTTGAATATTTTGTAGGGTTTTATTATTATTAAAATTTACATTTACGAATTTGGTTATTTTTTTTTTTATCCATCATTAGATTTTCCATCATCAGCTTATTAACAAGGATTTTTTATATTATTTTTTGAGGTTTGTTTCATCAGGTGAAATCAAAGAGTATATGATCCATTTGTGAGTATGTCATGGTTGGAGGGAAATGCTTAAGGGTATTCAATTCTTAGCCATCAAACTGATGTTATCGGGAACTCCAGACCAGTTCCAGACCAGAAATAAGTTTATAAGATTATAAATTAAAGATGAAATGGTTAATGAATAAAGATTACCACAATTTTTTTTTCTGTATATTAACTTGCACAGATATATTGTTAACCACAAGAGGACTAATATGTAGAAACAAACTCAATATTTGAAATGTTGAATTCATGGGGACTTGAGTACATGTTATTACCTTAAAAAGACATATTTGTACCTTTTTCTCTTTTTTTTTATTTTATACATAATGGTATGCCCCTTTGTCAGCTCTGTATCTTTTTAGGTGAATGTGTAGGAGACTAATTTTCAGAAGCTTTTGCATCTTAATAGGTCTGTGGTTTTACTGTTGATTTATATATTGTTTAATTTTTATCTAATGTATAGTATGTTAGTACCCATAACGTTTTCCTGCACTAGAAGACCTTGTCTTTGTAAACCATAAAATTCATATTATTTTACATTATCTAAATGACATTCCTTACAATGCACAATGCCAATATGTAAATGTAAATGTACATTTGATTTCATTGCCTTCACAATATTTTACAAAAGTTTCATTGCTCTGAATATTGTAATCTATGTTGCACTATGCTTTTATGCTTTTATAATTTTTGGAAATTATAATCCTCATGTCATGTACATTACTAAAACCTTGCAGCCTAAATCAATTAACACAAAGACCTCTAGCAAAATTGCATAATGTGTCTTGCGGAGATTAAAAACGGTTGCAATGATCACGCAGGTAGGCAGCCAATAATGACACATGATTCAAATGACGTTTCTATAAAGAAAAAAAAATACACAGTAGCATCAAATTCGAGGATCAACATTTAGGTGAATAACGTGTTGACACAGATTGTTTGTTTTGTTTTATTATACTTTTTTCCCCTCGTTTGAAACCCCAGTGAAGTTTTCTTCAAATTCAGTTGCTGTCACGTTGAGAGATGAGGTCAGGGTCCAAATTGCAGGGAAGGTGAATATTTATTAAATAAACAAACAAACAAAACAAAGGCCAACACGACACAACAAAACACAAACAAGGCAAGGTCAGGAACATAAACTTCAAGAACGAGAATGACGAAAAACAAACAACACAGAAACCAGGATACAGGAAACAATGCAGCCAAAATAAGGAGTGGGAAGTGGGCAACTTTATAGTCTGTATAATTGTGAACAGGTGTGGGTGAGACGAGTGTCATGATCACAGGACAAGTGTACACAATCAGGGGAGTGAAGTGCGGGAGGAAGGGAACCCAGCTATCATGACAGTTGTGGTCTTTATGGCAAAGTAAGTGATTTGAGTTATTATACCATAGCAATATATCGTTTGTGTTTGCCTCCCATGAACACAGACATAAAAGTGCTATTTAAAAAACAAACAACAAATCTTTCCAAATTAATAATATATAATGTTACGTTGTTGATTCTTCATCATGTTGCACCCTCTATTATCATTGAAACAACGTTTAAATCATACCTAGAGATCAACAGAATTTCAATGGTATTTCGATTACAATGGATATTGAAACAATGTCCCAGCATATCAACAAAGCTTCAATGGTGATTTAGTATACCACAGGTTTAATCTGAAGGTCTGTAATTTTAATATAATATTAAAAACATTATTAATAGGCTCTAATCCTGCTTTATCGACAGCCAGGATGGACTAGCAAAATATAGAAAATAGAAACTATACCTTTAGGCAATAACCTGGACTAGCACAAATGACACCCCACGCATTCTTTAAAAATTAAACAATAATTTTTACTGTATTATTTCATTATTTTTTTCTTTTAAAGTGCTGACTCCTGCTGCGTCTGTCTTCCGGCTCCTCCCGATCGGTCTGGGGCGTAGCGCAGCCACTTCTGTACGGCTTGAGTGAAGTCATAGGTGCTTGCCGTTGTAAGACGTTGAGTCAAGGCGTCTAGAATACAAGTAAAATTATGTTACTGTGATTTAGTCAATGATTTGTTCAATCAAGTTGTCGTCAAGGATTGGGAGCAGAACATGGCACGAACACAGTACACATAGGAAAGTCAAATACACACACACGACACGCTACACACACAGGGGTGGACGCAGCCACCCAAACACGGGGTAGAATTAAAATGGTAATCACACTACACTAAAACACGTACATATACAGTAAATAAGGCATAACACACACGAAACAACCCTAAAGTTCTCCCAGAATCCATCAATGAGGTTTTGCTAACTTTATAACCTAGAGAACCACAAAGTACTTTTGGCATATTTTGACACATTGGTAAAACAAAAATCTATTTCAGCGACTGCAGCACTGCGTCGGTTACTACATTAACGATCATAACGATCAACCTAACAGTATTTGATTTGGTACAATTCATTCATATCGAACATTAAGCAAGCTTACCTGTACGCTTGTGCCAAGGTCCAGAAATGAACTGTGTCCAGTGCAGTACATTGGTGTTGATCTCGCGGTCAACCAAAAATCGATGGAATTTCAATCAAATTTCCCGGTCAACTATATATCGATGCATTTTCAATCATATTTCCCGGTCAACTATATGCCGATGACTCTTCAACAACAGCGTCGTTTCCCGGTCAACTATAAATCAATGACTTTTCAACACATTCAGCGATCGCCCGATAAACCAAATATCAATGCTTAGTCAATCATAAAGATAACTATAGATCAATGTTGTTCCAATATTGTTGCCATCAACATTAATAACATCGGGTTTTCATCGATATGGTAATGGTGATTCAACATTTATTTTGCATTGAAATTTCAACATCAACCATAATGATGATTCAGATGGAAAAACTATGTTTATTCAATGTTGGCTTGCTGTCTGGGAATAAACTGTTTATTGGTAATAATAAACTGAAACTGAAAAGGTAATAATCAATGATTCTTTTACACTACAAAAAATGTATTAAACAAAATTGCTTACATAAAGGAACATTACCACTGAAATAAGTAAGATCAAATACAGACCATAGTATCCTTTATATCTAATATTTACAGAAGATTTGTTCATTTTCAGTGTGGATCTGTTATCAATGACTTTTGTTTGTAAATACATTTTCAGCAACTGAAAACTGAGATTTTCATATGTAACTTGTTTATATTATAATAATATTTTAGCACAGATTATATGCACATTTAAACAAAAAGATATGTAAAGAAATGTAAATCATATTTCATTAACATTCACAATAAATAAACCTTTGTAGTGGTATATATATGTATTTTTTTGTTCTCATTTGCCTCAATAGCAAAAGAAAAAGAAAATCCCTGACAGTGTTTCAGTAACTTTCCAAAAGAAGAATAAATAAATAAATAAATACACAAACAAACAAAATAACAAGAGATTGATTACAATAGTCAAAAGAGAGCTAGATTACATTTGTCATCCTTTGTAACAATTACACAGCAGCATGAACTAGTTTATGAATTTAATGGCAAGGTATAAAACATGAAACAAAGTGTAATAAATGTACATAAAAATAGAGAATAATATTAATAGATTTACAATGTTAATAACTTTAGAAAAGCATCATCATATGGGTACGAAATTCTATTCTATATAAAACATTTCTAGGATATATTTGTGATTCTAGAGAGCAGTGAACCAATGGGACTTTTATTTTGGTCTATTGATGTGACGTCATAAAGCCGCGCCGGGCTTCTCATCTGTTGTCAGTCGCCTGAAGAGAGGTTTGTGCTTTTAAAGTTGGAAATCGTTGCATCAATTAAAGCGTTTTTACAAGCAATGTAAAATAAATCATCCTTATTAAATATAACGTTGTAATGCTTTAGTGTTACTGAAGACGTTAGCCTTTAGTAACAGAGAAGGTGCGTCTCATTTCTCTCTATATATCATGAATCAATCGTGTGATGATAAAAAGTGATGAGAGAAACTGAGAATCCGAATCATTTGAATCAAATCTTTTGCGAAATGATTCAGTGACTCGATTCAGCGGCACGCGGACTACAAACGACAACAACAAACACAAACGAGTGAATCACAACCGAGAATGATTTCATGAGAGTGTAATATATTAGATATGAACAAGTATTTCAATACGAAATTTAAGTATAAAATTGCCTGCCTAAATATAAACCTTCTGGGTAATTTGTATATTTTATACATTTTATAAATAAGTCTATTAACTCTGTCTTACTAGTGCACTGACTACTGAACTAGGAGCTGATTGAGACGCACACAGAGATTTAGTTTGCATTGATTTTTCTTTCTATTAATTATTCTCATCTTAAACAGGACAAAGTTTTCAAACACACAGAAAAACTGGAGAATCAACAGAGATCCACGTGACACACTATTATAAAGATGGCGTTTATTAAAGAGGAGAGTGAAGACATGAAGATTGAAGAAACATTGAAACATGAAGATACTGAGGAACAAACACAGATGGTGTTTATTAAAGAGGAGAGTGAAGACATGAAGATTGAAGAAGCATTTAGAGTCAAACATGAAGATACTGAGGATCAAACAGGTTGGTTTTTATTCTTAAAGCTGAACTCATTACAGAAATAAATATACAGAATATTTATGAATAATGTCTCAAGAGTGTAGAAATGTTTTGACATTTGACAGAAGTTTAGATCACATACTAACACTGTCTTTAAGTGCAGCTGAGAAGATCCTGCTTTTACTCTGGCCATTTGTTATTATGACATCGGGCATTTAATTTGTAGCATTAATATGGAATTAGCCTAAACCTCATAAAAGCTCACTAAGACTATACAAATGCAACAGATGATACTCTTTCATGCGATGAGATTTCATGAGATTATTTCATTTACCAATTTTTTTTTGTAGACCAACACAATGTAGGACATACAGAAAAACAGTACAAAATAGGAGAAAACAGAGTTGTAAATATAAAGCAAGTCTGACAATAATAAACACAAAATAGACACAAAAATAAGCCAAAACAAAAGCATTAACATTTAAGTTAAATTCTGATGTAATTATGTGAGGTGTAAGATTGTAATGTATAAGTTGTACACCTTTATTTCTTGTGTATATAAAGTTAAAAAGGGAATGAGGAGGAGAATGAGGAAAAAGGGGAAGAAGAAGAAAATATATAAAATATATTACTGGTTAAAGAGAGGAAATCAAGAACAGAATATTTTTTTTATTTTTAAACAGAACGAAATCATCATTCAATTCAATTCAATTCAAGTTTATTTGTATAGCGCTTTTCACAATACGAATCGTTGCAAAGCGCTGTACAAAAGTTTAGGCTACTACAATATATTTAGTAATTTTAGTATTTAGTGGTGAATACTGTATGTCAAGTCGATGTACATATGATATAAATGTTAAAATCAGTAACTGTGTAATCGAACAGATGATGAACACTAATTGCAATGATTATGTGCTGTGATCAAACTTGTAAGAAAATTATGTAGTGCTGTATGTTGTTTCAAGGCTGGCATCATCTGCGGTCCTCTGAGGGGTTGGCATCATCTCTTCATCTGAATCCAGACTGAATCTTGTGTAAATCCTAGTTACCACGGGATGGAAATCCCGTGGCAGAAACAGAGAAACAAATAGAGAAATAATTAGCGTAGCTGCTGTTCCAACTTCCAACCAAACAAAAATGATGTGTTTAGCCCAAGCCGAAGAATATTAATGTGCATTTGATCAGATGTAACTGAAGTACAACGTTATGAGATACATTATGTGAATGCTTGGCTAAAGAGATGAGTCTTTAATCTAGATTTAAACATAGAGAGTGTGTCTGAACCCCGAACGTTATCAGGAAGGCTATTCCAGAGTTTGGGACCCAAATGAGAAAAGGCTCTCCCTCCTTTAGTGGACTTTGCTATCCTAGGTACTACTAAAAGTCCAGAGTTTTGAGACCTTAGGGAGCGTGAGGGATTGTAGCGTAGTAGGAGACTAGTTAGGTATGCAGGAGCTAAACCATTAAGGGCCTTATAGGTAAGAAGTAATATTTTGTAATAATATGATCATATTTTCTTGATCTGGTAAGGACTCTAGCAGCTGCATTTTGGACTACCTGTAGCTTATTTATTGAAGAAGCAGGACAACCACCTAGTAGTGCATTACAATAGTCCAGTCTAGACGTCATGAATGCATGGACTAACTTTTCTGCATCAGAAACAGGTAACGTGTTCCGTAGCTTAGCAATGTTTCTAAGATGGAAGAATGCTGTTTTAGTAACATAGGAAATATGATTTTCAAAAGACAGGTTGCTGTCTAATATAACACCCAGATTTTTGACTGTAGAGGAAACAACAGTACATCCGTCTAGTTGCAAGTTGTAGTTTAAGAGATTCTGTGTACTCTTTTTTGGTCCAATAAGTAATATCTCAGTCTTATCTGAATTTAACAGTAGAAAATTATTGGTCATCCAGTCTTTCACATTTTTAACACACTCTGTTAACTTTGCTAAGTTAGAAGTTTCATCTGGTCTTGTTGAAATATATAGTTGAGTGTCATCAGCATAACAATGGAAACTAATCCCATATTTCCTAATAATATTACCAAGGGGTAACATGTAAATTGAAAATAGTAGAGGACCTAGGACAGATCCTTGTGGCACTCCATACTTTACTGGTGTTAGCTGCGATGACTCCCCATTTAAATACACAAAGTGATAGCGATCGGACAGGTATGATCTGAACCATCTTAATGCCTGCCCTTGAATACCTGTATAGTTTTGTAATCGATCTATGAGTATTTCATGATCTATAGTGTCGAACGCAGCACTAAGATCAAGTAAAACTAGCAATGAGACGCAGCCTTGATCTGACGCAAGTAGCAAGTCGTTTGTGATTTTTACAAGTGCAGTTTCTGTGCTATGATGGGGCCTGAAACCTGACTGAAATTCTTCAAAGATATTATTATTTTGCAAGAAGGAGCACAATTGAGCAGACACAACTTTTTCTAGAATTTTAGACATAAATGGAAGATTAGAAATGGGTCTGTAATTTGCCAGTTCACTAGGGTCTAGCTGTGGTTTCTTAATAAGAGGTTTAATAACTGCTAGTTTGAATGGTTTTGGGACATGACCTAAAGATAATGATGAGTTAACAATATTAAGAAGCGGTACTTCTGCTACAGGTAACAACTCTTTTAGTAATTTAGTGGGTACAGGATCTAATAGGCATGTTGTTGGTTTAGATGTGGTGATAAGTTTATTTAATTCTTTCTGTTCTATAGTTGTAAAGCACTGCAGTTTTTCTTCCGGTGTAATGACTAATGTTGAAGTATCAGTTGCAGTAGTAACTATATTTGTTATTGTATTTCTAATGTTGTCTATTTTATCAGTAAAGAAATTCATAAAGACATTACTATTAAACTGTGCAGGAATATTCAGGTCAGGAGGTGTTTGGTTATTTGTTAATCTAGCCACTGTGCTAAATAAAAACCTTGGATTGTTTTGGTTTTTTTCTATGAGTTGGTGGATATACTCGGCTCTAGCAGCTTTTAAAGCCCGTCTATAGCTGGACATACTGTTTTTCCATGCAATTTTAAAAACTTCTAAGTTAGTTTTTCTCCATTTACGCTCAAGATTACGAGTTTCTTTTTTTAGAGAATGGGTATTACTGTTGTACCATGGCGCAGTACGTTTTTCTCTAACCTTTTTAATCATCATCATAACACGATCAAACCGTGTGTCAGTTTTCTTTTATTTATTTCTGTTAGTATTTAAATGTTCTGTGAAATCCAACTTTATTCATCCTATTAATATTCCAAGCGAATCGATTATTCAGAAATAACAGTTTTGATATGATAATCTTAAATCCTCTGGGTCTGAGGGCAGTTATTGTAGAGAGATCAGAGATTAATCCTAATAAACAAGACGCTACAATTGAAAACATTACATTAAAATGATTAAAACAGTGTATTTCTTTATAACTTCGGCAGCGTGCATCCTCCTTTATGTCAGGACTGTGGCGAAGGCAGCGCGGACAAACGCTTAGCTCGCTCACATAATAATCATATCATCTATAACAGGAACATCAGATCGTTTTTATGAAATAATATGTCGTTATTACGAGAAAAAGATGTCGTTTTTAACAAGAAAATTATGTCGTTTTTACGAGAAAAGATGTCGTTTTAACAACAAAATAAGTGTGTGGCAGAAATGCGTCACCGTACAATATAATCAAGTAAATAAATAGATGACCACTGGTCAGGAAACATAGATCAAACTTCGACCAAGGTACTGTATTTTAAGATGAGAACAGTATAAATCAGTGGTTCTCAAACTGGGGTACGTGAGGTGATGGAGGGGTACAAAAAAAAAACAGAAGGCTGAGCTTTGGCATTAATTTAATTCTACCCCAACTTTAGGTTAAGTTGATGAGTAGGCGTAAATTGGACTCAGGTTGTTGTGTGTTCGCCATGCATTGATTTATTTGTGGTGACACAAATATCATATATCATGAGCAGCGCTGGCGCTCCGCACACGCACACCACGCACTGCGCGTAGGGCACCAAGTGTCTGGGGGGCACCAAAAAATGTGGGTCGTGAAAAAATCAACACAACACTCTACTAGTATAAATAACAAATAAAATATGTCTAAAGCATGTTGTCAAAATATATGCCAATTGCATCATTATCAGAGCCGCGAGAGGAAATGACTCGCTGCAGATGAGACGATTGCGGTTTGCGTTTATATTCATAATAATTTACATAGCAGACGGTTGTTTGCCAAACCGACTTACACAGCAGTCTGGGATTTAGAGCGCCTGTTCACTACTTGTTTATAGCGTAAAAATAACTTATCTTCTTTAAAAAAAAAAAGTTTTAGAAGTTCCTCAAAACGTCCTCCTCAGTCCAAGAAAATAACAGAAGCAGGGACCTAGAGATGTACAATTAATCGCTAAAAGATTGCAATCTCGATTCGACCCCCCACACGATCTTAATCCAGCATTTATACGATTCAGCCAATTATATTTTCCAGGACAGGAGACGAGCATAACTCGTTTTGCGACAGCAGGGCTCGAAATTGCAACCCTTTTGGTTTAATCTGCGCAACCTCAAATTATATTTGAATATTTAGAGCATTTGTGCGAGTGTGAGAAATTGTTGTGGTACAACTTGGTTTCATTCCTTTACAAAACTTTCACTAGCCTGACTACTGATACAGTGACAGGTTCGGGGGACACGCTTTTCAAAATCCCGTTCAAAACAACTTTCAAATGGTTTTGTAAAAGTAAGATGGACCAGGTCCAATACGTACTGGACGTTTTTTTTATTTATTATTATTATTGCTAAGGTACAAAGCACAAAAGTACAAAGATGTCAGCATTATACATGTATGTAATAAAATACAAAACGAAACCTTGAACAATGTAAATTAAAAAGATTTTGACAGTTTTAGAAGCCTTAAGATTTTTGGATGATGAAATAGTTTGGATGTGCTGTTGAACCTCTTTTTTTTTAAATAATAAATTAAAGATTTTGTTGAGTGAATATGAAATTTTGCAAGTAGTAATAGTAGGTTAATGATAAAATATTCTTTAATTTTATCTTTGATACTGGACGTTGTGAGGCGCGTACGCGGTGGTTTAAAACAAACACATGCGCAATAGCGATCTCTGAATATAATACTCATGCGCTGGTTTAAAGGGACAATATTGTATTGTGATGATATTCTAACCAGTGTACTAGTAGTGATGAATATTAATAAGTAATAATTGATGAATAATAATTTACACAAATGTGATGCTTAAGTTGTGATGTGATGCTCTCTACACACATGCACAATGTTAAAATTTTAAAGTTTTAAATTAATTTTAAATTTTAAATTTTTAACTTAAATTTAATGGATTAAAAGCATAATATCTTTGTCAAGTATTATTTTCAGTGAGTGTATATACAACATATTAAAATGAAGTCATTTTATTCAGGTCATTTTTGTTGTTGAGTGGAAGCAAAAATATGTAATTTTATGTGTCATTTTAAGAATATGTCTCTATGTCATTTTAATCCTAAAGTTACAATACAATAAGTAAATAATAATAAAATACTTGAAATACCAGTACACATTCAAGGGAAAATGGAAAAATAATAACAGCACCAATAAAAACAACAACAACAACAACAACAAAAATGTTGTCAGATGTCAAAAAAAAGAGTGTGCTTGATGATATTTTTACTGGTAAGAGTTCTTTCTTTACTGGCTATACTCATTTTTCTACAGTGATCTGTACATTGATCAGCAAATTGAAGCAGAACCCAGTGTCAGCAGGGCATGTCATGTACATATATGGAGGGAAAAAACAACATTAAACATTAGATTCAATATACAACCTGACCATAGCTGTCGGATCAAGCTGTTTTCACTCATGTGACTCTTTATATTGAAATATCAGCAAAACAAACCACATGCGCATTACAACCGTATATATCTATGGTTACAACGTCCAGTACGTATTGGACCTGATCCAGTCATCGCGCTACAGGCTGCAGCGAGGACTGACTCACTCCCCAGTGTGCGCAAATTAGGCTACATAAAATATCTAGGCTGTTACTATTATGTCACATAATAATAACAGCCTAGATATTTTATGTAGCATAATATAGTTCTATAGAATAGCAGAATGGACTCTATAGAGAAAGTCCCTCTGTTGAGTAAATTCTACGGTGCAGTTATTTATGGTTATTTGCAGTTTAAAATTTACACTTTGAAAATTCATACTTCAGAAAATACTTATACTGTTATTTGCACTTTAAACTTTTTTTTGCACTTTTAACTTTCTGTGTTTACGTTGTTCCGTTCCAAATCTGTGTTTTTAGTAATTGTGGTGGTATTTAATATTTATAATTTTAACCTTCATATTATTTATTTCTATTTATGTTTGGTGCCAATGTAAAATTATTTATTTGCAGCAGTTATTTTAGAAGTAAAGAGAACCTAACTAAGAAATTTTGAATGGTTGTTATTCCTTTGGTGGTGGGCACCGGCCCTGATCATGAGCACTGTGTATTTCAAAATCAATGTTTTATTATCACTGTATCGCTGAAACCTTCAGAATGTTCAGTACCTTCTTCAGAAAGTTTTCTGCATGTAATGCCTGATAAAGCTACCATTTCTCTTGATCTGAGTGTCAAGGACTCTGCTCTGAGAGATCTGTGCGCAGTCATATCAGGGAGGATGGGTGGGAAATCCACGCAGACCCACAGTTCAGAGAGCACAGGAAGTTCAATGTCTATATCCTCAGTGAAATCAATCAAATCTTGTTCCATCACTAGCTGTCCCAGGTCCAGCTTTACCTCACCCTCAGTGGCGGTGCTGTCCTCAGCACCCTCTCTAGCCACTTAAACTTCTGCTGTTGCAGACACAGTGGCCGGCTAAAGCACCTGGTCAAACAGGCTTGGCTCTACCTCCATGGCGATCGTCCATGCTGTCGCTCCTGTAGGCAATGGCTCTGTCGCAATGGACTCTGGCTCTCCGTGGTCGGTGGGCTCGGGGTGGTGGCTAGCTGGGCTCTTGGTCTTTAATAAAATCCTCAGGCAGGTTAACAAACAGACAGGATGACTGGAACAGAAATCAAACTTATAGGAGTGCTATTTACAATGTCAGGTGATGGGAATGAGGCTGATGAACAGGAAGAACCAAATATGGGCATTGAGAAAAGCTAAATGTAAAGTCCAAGGGTGTGACAACAATGTTGAAAGGACATTTTTTTCAGTTATCCACTTCGGAGCCCGTTTTCAAAAAGCTCAGTTTTCGTCAACATAAATGCCATCTCAGGCTACGTTTACATTAATCAGGATTTTTCGGAGTTTTCATTTTAAAACGCTCTCCGTCCACACTAGCGTTTCCAAGCGTTTTCCAAAAGTTTCTCAAACCCTTACTGAAACGTAGGAAAACGTCAAATTCGCCTTACTGCGCATGCGTAAAGCCTCCAAAATTATACAGACATAATAAGTTTTTACACAATTCTTCAGGCAGGATAATTTACGGAAATGTCTCATCATTCACTGATGCGTCTATATCGCGCTCATTCATATTTTATCTGAAAAGCAGTTGTCGTCATGTTTTGCAGGACAGCAACTGTGAGTACATTTTCTGTCATCATTTTAGGACTGTAATTTGAAGAGTGTACAAGGTAAATCTCTTTAGCAGCAGTGTGACAGTGAATATTACAGGCACAATTACTGGTGTAAACATAGATATCTATTGGTACAATATGTGTCACATGACTATAAATATGCATCATCATTTTCAAAAGCCTCCGTTTTCACAGTCCACCCTACAGCGTGAAAGCGGAGTTTTCAAATTTATCCACTTTGGCCGGAGTTTTTATAAACAATCGTTTTCTGTGATAAAAACTGAGTTTTCGTGTAAATGAAAGGCCAAACCGCAGGGAAATATCTGCGTCTTCCCTTCGTGTAAATGGAGCCTCAGTGTGGATGGAAGACCAAAACAGAGGCCTTCAAATGGAAACGTATTATTGTAGACCAAGCCTAAAAGATAGAATGGGAAACTTCTTTCTGATGTGACAACTTTACACTTATTGGTTTGAACTACTGTTATATTTAGTTTTTTTTTTTCTAAATTGTTTAATGTTTATTTCTTACATTTATTTTATTAAAGCAATTGCATAGCGTGTGACGTTTGCTATGCGAATTGTTTACAATACTTTTTTGATACTTATTGGAGCCTTGGCTAATAGAGCTGATGAAACTGATGAGAATATTGCTTGTGAATATATTACTTTAACAAAAAAAAAAAAACACAAATCTTACATACAACTAAGGCCTTGTCCACAAAGAGATGTGTTTAGGTTGTATACGCATGCATTTTGTATTGATTAGGTGTTTTGTCCAGATCGCGTACACGGAATCCCATGCATATTCTCTTTCTACAATCCAATTAACGTGAAATTGAGCGCACATGCACAAGCGCAAAACCCCTGCCTGCCTCCTCACCCGTATAAATTTGGTAATGACTCCACTTTGGCAAAACCAAACGAAAAAGCAATGGCTAAAGCAAGCAGGGGAACAGGGGATGCTGAACTAACACCCTTTGAGGAGAGAGTTGCCTCAATTGTGGGCGACACTTTACTGTCTGGAGTAGTATCCGTGTCTGTGGGAGACACGGATGTATTAGAGGAACCCCACGAAGGTAAATTACTTCTCATTTTATGTCTTAACTTTGGTAAACATGCCAGTTTGCATTTAAGTTTCCAATACATGCAATGTAGTGGTACATAGGAGACTTTAATTTATGTGTCCATTGCATTTATAAATATGTGTGTACCCATAAGAAATGGACTCAAATATCAGTTAATGTGCTTGTTTTTATTTAGACTTAGATGGTGCAGGAATATCCAGTGGCACGCACTCAGAGTTCATCCCTCCTGAGCAACCAGGACCCAGTGTCTCCGGCATTTCCAGCACTTCCCCCAGTGCTGAGGCCCGTCAGTCAGGCCGCGTCTTGAGTCACTTGAAAAATATAACTGATGCACTCACAGACATAAGCCAGTCATTAAAGAAATTGGTCAAAAAACAAACTTTGTCTCTGATTACCTTTTACATTGCCGCAACCACACGTTGGTGGGCTTGAATGGCTTGTTGGTTGGGTTGTATACACGCTGGTCCTGGGTCTGGGTCATCTGGCAGTGCCACTGCCTCACCAAGAGGTATGCCATGTCTGTGCGTGACATTGTGCAGCACACCACAGGCCAGCACGATGTGGCACACTTTGTTAGGGCGGCATAGCAGCACCCCTCCGCTCTTATCAATACAGCACCACCGGAAAAAATTGTATATAGCTGCCCAATCGCCCGCTCTACAACTGGCCGAGTGCGAGAATGGGCATCATTGTATCTGCGCTCTTGGTCAGTTTGTGGGTTGTTGAGGGGGCTTAACATCTCAACCATGCTGTTTGTGAGGATGAATCAATCATGCTTTGATCCAGGCCACCTTGCGACAATATTTGTTAAAGCCGGGCGTACACTGTACGATTTTTGCCACGATTTTTCACTCGTGCGAGAATTTCTTGGATCGGGCCGATTTTCAGCTGACTCGTGCGTCTCACATCGTGTAGTATACACAGGGTAACGAGAAGCGATTACCCTCTCACGATCGACAATCGTATGGTCGGATGAAAATCAAACTGGTTTGAAATTCTGGTCGGCCCTCGTGAGTGTATCGCACCGTTGAAGCAATGCTAAGAGCGTCTACGACCCGATTACCCCAAAACTCTGGCACTGCGCCTGTGCAAATACGAAAGTGAAAGTGAAGGAAGTAGTGATGGGAAGTTCGGATCATTTTACCGACTCGGACCTTTGAGTCTCGGCGCTCCGCACACGCAGAACACGCACTGCGCATAGGGCACCAAGTGCCTGGGGGGGCACCAAAAAATCTGGGTCGTGAAAAATCATCATGTATAAATAACAAATAAAATATGTCTAAAGCATGTTGATATACAAAAGCAATATAAAGGTAATATAGGCCTAGACCAAATTAGCGGAGAAAAGGTGATCTCCTGTGCGGCCCTCTCCCCAGTCTCCCTCTGGTGCCCCCCTTCCCCACCAGTGATGCGCGTGTTGATCCAAAATGAGCGGTTACCCGCGGTTACGAGTAATCAAAAAATATTTCTAATGATTTTCGGTCACGGTCGGTCGGGTCGTTTGAAATAAAGATGCCACTTTGTAATTCATATTGTACTGGACACAATTTTCTTTGAAATACACAGACCTACACTTTATTGAATAAATGCTGAGGCGGAACAAAATGCCCGATTTCCAACACGTTGAACTGAGCTTTCATTGTACCATTTTATAGGCTACTTTTAAACGCATACAGCTCAGTAATGTCAGTTTTATGTATTTTCTGAGAGGGGTGGGATTTTTGTTAGGAAAGTCGGGTTAGAGACGCAGACGCACAATTCGATTAGACTGTATAAACACATGCTGCATCTTAATTCAAAAGAAAATGATATTCCTAATAAATGTCCCAAATATTTATGTCCAATGCTTCTCTTTCTTTTTGGAATTATTAGACACATTAATTTCATAATTATAAAATTTCTAGCACTATTTTTAAACGTTTATTCAAGCAATAATATATATATTATCTCAAATATATGCTTGTTTAAAACCAGGGATTAAAAACGAATTCAAAGGGTATTTTTCTTTACATTTCCAGAGAGCGAAACGAACGAAATTAAACATTACTTAATAAATTCAAAGCACTATAAATTCGTTTAATACAACTATTAATATATAGGCCTATATAAAATAATATTATTTTGTCATATTTGTGATTCCTGAATATAAATATGAAAACTTCGTTTTGAAGTGCATTCGTTATGTTTGTATAAGAAAATTCGTTAACCTAGCCTATTAAGTTGATTTAATATTCTTGATCATTTTTAGAAAAAGTTAAAAGTTAAGAAAAAAGGAATTAGCTTGTAGTCTATATATATATATATATATATATATATATATATATATATATATATATATATTTAGGGCTATAGGCTAATCTTAACTTTTATTACACTGTAGATCGAAATAAAATTTTGGATTTGTGCTTAGGGCACCCAAATGGCTAGCGCCGGCCCTGGTCTCGTTCAGCAAAATGAATGAATCTTTTTTCGAGTCATTTCGTTCATTTTAACAAAAAATATAATTCAAATGTTACCTGTTACCTCCCTAACACATCTACTGCTTACACAAACGTTGATCACACTTCAAACAAAACAAAACTATAATGCTATAAGAAACAGAAAATATTAAATCATTGTTTGCCTGGGTCTTTAGTCTAGAGCCCTGCATTTGAGCACGAGCCCGTCGGGGCCCGACTTTTTTTTGCCCCTCGACCGGGCTTCGGGCCAATTTTCACGTCATAACTTGCACACATATCGGGCTTCGGACCTGCTTTAGAAAAAAAACTTAAAAAAAAAAAAAAGTTTAATGAGATTTCATACGTGCGTCCCCGGAAGCGCCAGTGATGTCTCGCGCATAGCAGAGTATGAGCGGAGCGCGGAGTGGAGCGGTGTGATTTTGAATGGAGGAAGGAGCGGATTTTTTTAAAAGTCGGAGCGTCATGGTTTTCACTCTCTTCAAGAGCGCTCCACCACCGCTGTTTAGCTTGATAGAGATGGATCACTCAAATCAGAAATAATGTGATCTGTAGGTAAAATAACTGACGAAAACGTATTATTTTCATTACAAACTTTGCACTGGATAAAGCAGCAATACTCTTTTAATGCTGACAATTATTAGCTGTGGTCGGAACAAATATTGCACACTATGTTTGAAACTCTCCTGTTATTTTATTTTATTATATTTTATGAACAGGACTGTTACATTTCAAACATACTTAATTTTTTTTTTTTTTTTTTTTTTTTTGACGCGGAGCGGTGTTTCTGATATCAGTGAGCGAGGAGTGGAGCTGGATAATTAAATGCAAGGAGTGCGGGGGAAATTGTTGCCGCTCCACTGTGCTCTCATACCGCATAGAGATTTTCAGCCACGTGGTAAAGTTGTGTTTTTTAAGTTTTCTATATTATTATTTATTCTTTATATATTTGTTCAATATTCGTTTACTTTACCACTGCGACTTTGTATGTTCCGGTTTTGCGCAGCAGAGCTGCCTGCCCTGTTCGAAATGCCTTTGTTCTGAGATGGTGATACTAAACTTTAAATATAACATTTTGCTCTATTGATGTTTGTTTTATATCTGTGAATTGCATTGTAGACTAGTCAAGTGTTGATTTGATAAATAGGTTAAATTGAGTAAACACACTGTGGACCACATACCGCTTGGAAATCGATGTCACTTAAAAAACTAACTTACATTTAAAAACCAAAAAAAAAAAAAAAAAACTCCAAACTTTTCTCTAAATTGTTCTGATAAAAAAACCGAAACGAAAAAACATAAACTTTCTATTAAATACGAAATCTGGTCTATTTTAATGGCTGTAACAGTATAAGCTGTTTGGCGGAGAAAAAAGACAAGCGTTTTCGCTTCCTTTTGGAGCTTTCTGCACACAAAGTTGCACAAATAGCAAAGGAAGCGCTTTTCGCTCTGGTGACCCTCATCATTCGTTGTCAGCATCCTACTTCCGTGTTTTTGTTGTTGTTGTTGTTGTTCTTCTTCTTCTGTTTCAAGTCCGACGTGCGATATTGGACGCACAGTGTGAGCGGTAAGATCTCATAAGAGCATCGGTTCGTACAGTGTGAGAACATAAATCGTGAGCTGCGAACTTTTACACCCTGCGATTCTGTCGTGCAGTTTGAGCTAGATCCAAGAGCAACGATTGATAATATCGCACAGTGTATCCCAGGCTTTAGGTGCATTTGAGCATCACATATTTGCACATTTATTGAATGGAAATGTTTCTGATTCATGTATGCGAATTCGTCTTCAGATTGCCTTTATAGCACTGTGCGTGTAGTCGATTGCTTCGATTACATTAGGAAAACCGGCGATCGCTGCAAATTGCGCTTTAATGATTGGCTGGTCAACTGCATGGTATGGAAACCTTATATACCTGCTAGACATGCGGATTATCCCGTCCCATACAGCTTTCATTGCACGGCTCAAAGATGACTGGCTTAACCCCGAGCGGTCTGCCAGTTCCCTTTGGAAAGAACCAGTTGCCAGGAAACCAAGCGTTGTCAGCACCTGTAAGGGAACGGGTAATGCGTGGCTCCTCGCTGTCTCTCTTTCCAAATTTGGACCCAACTCAGCACAGAGCTCCAAAAGGATAGCTCTTGGAAATCTGAAACTGCTAATAAGCCAGTACGCAGCGTTGATACATGAGGCCCCTGATTGTTTTGGGAGAGTGAAACATATATTTATTTAAACCGGGTCCCAGAGTGGATAAATCTGAAAACGACACCCTTGTGGTTTCGTGTGTACAGTGAATCTGTAAAACATGAACAAACACTGAATGATTGTCTTTTTATTAACTAATATTAATACGGAAGCATTGTTTCATGTTTGTTTTGTTTTGTTTTTGTATACTGCGCACAAGGGTAACGGGCATTGCCAAAATTTTATTTTCCTTTTTTAGTGTATCTCTGTGATAGAATTACAGCGCTACATACTTACCTGGCATATATACTACATAGTTTTGTGTTGGTTTTATGCGGATGCAGATATTTCTTGAGACAGGGGGGAATAAAGAATGGATAGAGAAAGCTCTGACTTTTTTGTGGATGTGAATTAAATACAGAACACAATTCACCATACCTGGCAGTCACTTCACTTTCACTTTCAATTGGTGCTTTGGTGTTTTCCATTTAAAAGGTTAAGTGTGACAGCCAACGTTTATGATTGGCTAACATAATTGCCCCCTTAATAAAACGGAATTATTGTGTGATTGAATTTTCCATCTGTCGGTTGATTGGGGAGTTTGTCCCCTTTCTTTTTTTCCTAGTCTCTGTCTAAATTTGTTGAATTTTATCCCCTAGGAGACATAAAAATTGTATATAATAATTGTGGTCAGTCTATATAGATTTCCTGGATTTAATTCATTGTATAACAGACAACTTAATCTTTGTAGGGTACTGGCCGACCAGGATCAGGTTTGGAGACCCTGGAATAGGATCTAGCATACATGCATTACTTATCTACATGCTTTGATGTTAACTTTTATCTCTTGTTTTTCCACCTTAGACCTAACAGCGCTGAAAGAGGAGAGAGAAGTACTGAATGAAACTGAAGAGAAAGATCAGTTTGAGAATCTTCATAATTTCATATCTGGAGAAAAATCTTTTTGTTCCTTAGAATCTGAAAAGACTTCTAATCAAAAAAGAGCTCAAAAGACAGGAACTTTGAGTATTTTCATTTGCTGTCAGTGTGGAAATAGTTTCAAAGAAAGAGGACACCTTAAAAGGCACACAAGAATTCACACTGGAGAGAAACCTTACACATGCAAACAATGTGGAAAGAGTTTTGCTGAAAAAGGAAGCCTTAACAAGCACACAAGAATTCACACTGGAGAGAAGCCTTACTCATGCAAACAGTGTGGAAAGAGTTTCCAACAACAACCACACCTTAAAAGTCACATGAGAATTCACACTGGAGAGAAGCCTTACACATGCAAACAGTGTGGAAAGAGTTTTGCTGAAAAAGGAAGCCTTGACAAGCACACAAGAATTCACACTGGAGATAAGCCTTACACTTGCAAACAGTGTGGAAAGAGTTTTGCTGAAAAAGGAAGCCTTGACAAGCACACAAGAATTCACACTGGAGAGAAGCCTTACTCATGCAAACAGTGTGGAAAGAGTTTCCAACAACAACCACACCTTAAAAGTCACATGAGAATTCACACTGGAGAGAAGCCTTACACATGCAAACAGTGTGGAAAGAGTTTTACTGAAAAAGGAAACCTTGACAAGCACACAAGAATTCACACTGGAGAGAAGCCTTACATATGCAAACAGTGTGGAAAGGGTTTCACTCTTAAAAGATACCTTAACATTCACAAGAGAGTTCACACTGGAGAGAAGCTTTGCACATGCAAACAGTGTGGAAAGAGTTTCACTGAAAAAGGAAGCCTTAACAAGCACACAAGAATTCACACTGGAGAGAAGCCTTACACATGCAAACAGTGTGGAAACCGTTTCAGTCAAAAAGGAAGCCTTGACAGGCACATGAAGATTCACAATAAAGAGTAGCCTAACAGATCCCCTTATCATGGACAGAGTTTCAAACTAAATGTATAGAAGGGACAGTTCCGGTCCTTGATTCTGATTGACCACAATCAAAGCTGTTGTAAATTACTCTACGAATATACACCTCTTTGTTTCTTGCCATCCCCATTGTTCCAACCACAATTACAGTCAAAAGTTTACACCCCCCTTTCAGAATCTGCAAAATGTTCCTGTATGGGACTTATAGATCGGTAGGGGTGTTAATGCTAATCCACAACGGAACTCGGGTAAGAAGTGTGACAGGAGACAGAGCACTGTTCAACTCTTTATCTGAAAACTGTTCACAGATGATATTGTACAGCTTGTAGCCACAATGTGTTAAATGTGGTCTTTCTGAAATAAACATAACATAAATGATGTTTTATAAACCAAGTTGGGGAGGAGCACGTCAGATACTTAGCCTAATTAACACAGCTGGAACTCACTCAAGCCAATCTACATCATGCATAAATACAGCTGACTCACCTTTACCCATTTGACGGATTATCAGCATTCCTCCACCACCCCATCTCCTCACTCCGAGTTCCTTCTACACATATACATGGGGGGGGTACTCTAGGTTCGGGCCATTCCCAAGCTCGGAGCCCTTCCCCGGACAGCACGCCAAACATGCTTACATACTCCAGCTAATTATATGTAAGTGGGAACTCGTGAAACATCAGTCTGTATCCACTAAATAACTGACGTGCATATCACTTGCTTATGCATGAATCAACATGACGATGAAGGTTGTTGTTTGTCCGTTCCTGTCTGCAGCGTGATAGCTATATTGCGTTGGACTGAGCTTAATGCATAAACGTGCAAGTAAAATTTTAAAGATGCATGCAAAAATTGAGAAATTATTTGATATTCCTTAAAAATATTTGATATTTCTTATTAATATTATTTTCAGAAGTACATTCTACCACACAATATAGCAATATATTTCTGTCATAACTTCTGTCATAAAGTTAAAACAAACTTTTACTTTGGCGGATTGAAGTGAAGAGCTTTGAGTTTGCGTGTGTATCTGACGATAGTTTTTTCAGTGAAATGGAGAAATCCTGAAGCAGTGACTCTCAAGAGATTAAGTTGAAGATGAAGTTCATGTCCTCTTTATAGTGAGAGAGGCGAGCGTCATGCGTACTTGGGTATGTGTAGTAGTTGACATTGCGGCGCTCATTCACAGACGCGCAGAACACGCAGATATCAGAATAAAGTTGTTGTTGTTTTTTTCGCTTTAGAGACAATCGTGACTTTATCGTGACTTGATACTTTGTTGGCCATTGATTTTTTTTCTCCATCTCTGCACCGCTATATTACGTCATTTGAAAAATACACTTCATATACTACCACCCAGCACCATTACGTTCTCATTTAGCCTGTGAACTTTTCATACCTTTACAACACAATAAGTAATCATCACTTTAAATAAAACTTACCAACAGAACTTTGCTTTTGATTCTTGTGGCGAGCGGATTTGAGATGTTCCAGTGCCGTCTGTCGCCTCAGGTAATCGACGGAGTGCTGACAGGATTTACAGAACATCATCCCCCATCCTCATAAAAGTCATTACCGAATTCATTTGCTCTATCCCGTGCCGTAATTTTTGACAACCTTAAAATACAACAGCAGTTTGAACGATTAAAGTAATATATACTAAATGTAATATACTAATCATTAAATACCTGACTGAATAGTAAGTTAAAGTATTGAGTGTTTGTCTAATCAGATCATTTAAGTCCATTAACTATTACTCTGACTCCCTTATTAGTGCACTGACTACTGAACTAGAGCTGATTGTGATTTTTTCCCCCTGATAATTATTGTCATCTTAAACAGGAAAAAGTTTCCAAACGCAGAAAAAACTCCTGGTGGAGCAACTGAGATCCATGACACACCATTATAAAGATGACGTTTATTAAAGAGGAGAGTGAAGACATGAAGATTGAAGAAACATTCAGAGTCCAACATGAAGATACTGAAGAACAAACAGGTTGGTTTTCATTCTCAAAGATGGACTCTCCTATGAACTGTCCTGGGCTGCGTTTCCCGATAACGATTGATCTTAGCGCTTAAGAGCGTTTTCTACGAGTCACTTTGCGAACGTTCGTTATTGTTTTACGTGCGTTTCCCAAAAATGCACTTAACACAATTGCACGTAGCCCTGTTTTAAGTGCTACTTAGGAGTCGCTATCCGTTGGTAAAGTGCTGAAATGTCACATGCTGTTATAGCAATCCATCTAATTTTTTATTTCCGATTCTTCTTCTACTTGTGTGAATGTGTATTCAACTCGAATAACATAAAAAGTCCTGTGATTTCTTCTTGAGCAAGTTTAAAAACATAAATTAACTGGAAAATAAAACAAATTCTAACAGTCCTTGCCAGAAATGACATCTGCATCATTTTCGATATTATTATGGAACCTTAATTATTTAAGTAGAATTATGTATCAATTTCTTTATCAACAGTTGCTTATCTCACATCAAAATAAATCAATAAGTAAATAAAGAAATAAATAAGCTCTTACATTTATTTTTGAAAAATTTATCCTAATTATCTTTAATTAGGACAAAAATTTAAATAAGCACATACCTAGGGGTGGAGACACTAGCAAAATGGCTGAAACCAAAAAACAAAGAAAATACATTTTTCAATAAGAGGAAATTAATATTATTTTAGAGGAGGTGGAGCTACAAAAACCTCCTAGGTTTCCCTCCTTTTGACAGACACTTACCATCTTGAAATCTAGTTCAATTAGATTTAAGTATTTTTTTTTTATAAATGTGCCTTAGGAAAAAAACTGATGTTACTGGTGTCCATCTTGAGACAAAACAAAGGGACTGATATATTTTAAGATCAGTCAGTGCAAGTGTCCTTCAGTAAAATATGCTCAGACTTGCATTTTAGTCTGGACTAGGCTTAAGCCTTGTCTGTGAAAAGAGGGGTATATATTTTACTACAGCTTGAGTCTTGAGGGTGTGTGTGGCAATATAATATTAGGGCCTATCTATTAGCCTATCGATATAGGTGCAGAAAAATGTTTAATGTGCACATGCTTTATCAGCACTGTTTTATATAAATGTACTCTTCATGTACATTTATAAAAGGACAACCTTTGACCATTATGAACCTAACAAGAGAATAAATTCAGGGAAGAGATAATTAATGCAATTTCTAAAATCAGTGATTCAGTTTCTTCAAGTGGGGCCTTCTGCAATTAGTGAAATAGATGACAATCAGTGTGCGACATGTGAATATTATTACAGCCTGAAAAACTTTAAGTTTTAAGTTTGTAATTTTAATTAAAACATTTTTTTTTTCATTCTAACATTTATTATGTAATATTATTTTATTTATTTATTATTTCTATATTGAATGGTGTAATGAGTAGAAAATAGAAAGTAATAAATATATACGTACCAATAAAATGAAAAATTACTTTGAAGAGAAGTACATTTTAGGTGCAATTTGCCGGTTGTCCAGCAGGTGCCCTCATAACTCTGTCCCCTTACGATGCACTTAAGGCTTTACGATTACTCCAGAGCACTCGTAAATCTACGAAGATTTTCAAGTGCTACTTAAGTTACGATGTTTTTGGGAAACAGACCGTAATATTAAGATCAGTCGTACGATCATTTTTACGAACAACTTAGGCTTACGATGCTTTTGGGAAACGCAGCCCTGTACATTTTCTCAATTAATTTGTCTTTGGCAGGTATGTTTCTACTCTGTCTGCCCTCCTGCAGCTTTCTGTTTTTGAAAAGAATTTCAGCTTCATTTTTTTTATTTCTCTAAAAGGCTATTTTCTACTCTTATAGTGCTTTGATTTAAAAACAGAATTTAAAGAATTGTGTCTTATCTAACATGGATGTTGATGTTCACTGCTAGGATTAAGTAACATTTTTCATATGAAATAGGTAAATAAGGGCTGTGTGCATGTGGACAGCCGTCGCTTTCACTCGACTAGGGCTGCCCCCTTATTAGTTTACTGAATGCTAGTCGTTGAGAAGAGGCTTAGTCGACTAAAATTTCATTAGTTGGTCAGGCACCGAAAAAATGGTCCATGTCAATGATGAACAGACCGTTAACAGCTGGTCCTTGAGGTAGGCCTAATTACGATATATTGGGCAGGAAATAAATACATGATTAGTGGATATATGATGTAATTGTATGTTAGTTCTAACACTTTACAGATCTGGCCATTTAAAATGCGCGCGGGAAGTAAAGTGGTCTCGCGTGACGCCGGTGTATTCCAAGGGAACACGGAAAATACAATGACATAGGAAAGACATGATCAGTAGGGGGCAGTCATGTAAAGCACTGGACTGGAGCAGGCTGAAAACATTGCTGCAAACTAAAGGGAACGGTAACCTGGAGGGGACACCTTCGGTTCACTTATGTTTGTCGTGGCCACACAAATTAATTCGTAGGAACGTCATATTACTTTTTGTCATTGCCACGAGATATTAATTCCTGGGAATGTCATATTATGTCGTGGCCACAAGATTATTTTGTCGAGGTAACGACATCCTTATGTTTAATGCATAAACAAACCTGCATAACCATAACCCAGGATTATCAGAGATAGGTTTGTTAATATTTTTTATTTTGGGTTAAGAAATGATTATATTAATTGTTATAGAAATCAATGCAATATTAAGTTATATATTAACAATAGGCAATGCTGTATATGCGAATGTCTGTGCGCGATGTAGACAGCATTCAAAAGTTTATCAAGAATAAATATTACATATAAGTACTTTAAATTAAATAGCCCTGCAAGAAACATTTTATGAATCCTAAAGTCTTATCCATTAATTGATCCTCTTTTTTCTGTAATAAATTTATTATTCGTTTATATTCATTATGTCCCCCTTAATTTCGATCTCTTAACATTCCGAATCTAAATGATAAATGCTGGCATGCCATTAAAGCTTTGATTATGCTATATGGCTGGGATTTTAAATATATATATATATATATATATATTCATTTTTAGTCTAATTATAACCTTTATAGTGTTTCATTGTCGAGTGAATCATTCACGTTCCATTTGTAAATCGTTTATGGTCACACACGGGCATTAATACAATCATAAAGTCAAAACTTTATTGGCATAATTGTCGTTCACAATATTTGCTAAATATATGCCAAATAGCATATACAGAAAGTTATTTAGGTTAAGCGATTCACAATAAAGAAAAAAGTAGATAGCTCTAAATCACTTATTATTTATTATTATTATAGGTTATTATTATTTCAATACCTGGTTAGGGCTATTTATTTTTAACGCCTGACAATTATGCCAATAACGTTTTGACTTTTTGATTGCATTTATCCCCGTGTGTGACGATAAATGAGCATGTTTTCATTTACAAATGAAACTATGTGATGATTCATTTCTCAGTAAAACAGTTTAGTATTTATATAGTCTAGTCTATTAATTAGACGAAACAAAATAAAATATGTTCAATTCAACCTTTAAACTACATTCCAGTAAGAATCAGTCATATCATAGGCTATGTCAAGCATTTACAGAATCATTTACATGAACGTTAAAGAGAGCCAAATTAAGGGGTGGAAACGCAGAAATAAAAATATATACAAAAATAACAGGCTAATAAAAATAATATTAGTAATAGTAATACTAATGATAATGATAATAATATTAAGACAAATACGAAAAAAAGACTATTAGTTAATAGAAGGAATGTAGGCCTATTTTACCGTGTGACGATAAATTATTTCCAAATGAAACTACGTGAATGATTCACTCTTCAATTATTTGTCTATTAATTAGACTAAATAAAATACAATATATGTTAAATTTAACCTTTAAACTGCATTCCAGTAAAAACCGCAGTCATAGAACCTTTACAGTATTATCTACGTTCAGAATGTTATGTAACGACTACGAGATCAAAATGAAGGAAAAAATAACGAACATAAACGAATAATACAAATATTACGGAAAAAAAGAAGGTCAGTCAATGGACAAGATTGTGGGATGCATGAAATGTTTCTTGCAGGGCTATTTAATTTGAAGTAGGCCTACATGTAATACATGTAAACACTTGTGAAAGCTGTCTACATTGCGCACAGACAGCATTAGCATATACAGCATCGCCTATAGCCTATAATTATTTAATATTGTATTAATTTCTATAACAATTAATATAATAATTTCTTAACTCAAAATAAAATATCTCAAATAATTCTGGGTTACTAATGTCACGAGAAATGCATGTTGAGCAAAAATACATTTCACGAAAATAATATAAAATTACAAAACAAAGAAAACAAATGGAATGAGGGATAAGCTTTAAAGTTCACGTAAAAGCCAAATATTAAGCGGCATCCTTCATGTTTTCTTTAGCAAATACTTTACAGTTTTGAATTATGTTCAGCTTCTGTTTTTATGACCATAAATGACAGTTTTTTTTTAGTTTTTTTTTTTTTTTTTAGAAAAACGTCCGAACACCGGTCTCAAAAGTAGAAGCGAAAGTCTTGTGTCCACCAGCGCGGCATTTTTTTATTCACCGTAATTGATGGATGTCTAAAACAAAAATAAGGAGAATCCTAAAACATATAAATATACATTTCTTAAAATAATAACATCTGAACTTCGTACACAACAATACGGCAACGACTTTACAACAGGACACATTATTTTATTTTAAAGTAGCTTGTACACCAATGGATTTCAGATGTCAGGATATTTCAGACCGCATCTCCACAGCATAATCACTCTAATATTAAACATACGGGTCAGGAGGCGGGTCGGGTACAATATTTTATTTTTTTATTCGGCGGTCCAAGTTGCGGGCGGGTTAGTTGAAAACGTCGGTCGGGTTCGGGTTGTTTATCCACTGACCCGCGCATCACTGGTGTCAGGGCCGTGGACACTAATGTTTTGAAAAAAGTGGAGCGAGTGAGGAAAGCTTTCCCCTTCTCCCTGGCATGCATTTGAATGCTGAATTCGAAATGCAACTGAATGCAGTCGGAATCCGCCCCCAGCACCCCCAAAATAGTCTCCAAATGTTGATTACAACAAGGCAACAGACAGCATTCAACACCCCACCCCACCCCCACTCTGCCATTCATAAACATTTCGCTCTTTATACTGCATGCCGCTTAAAGTGCCCCTATTATGCCTTTTCAAATATGATATTTCATGTAGTGTGTCATGTAGCTGTATGTGAACATAAACTATCTGCAAAGTTGTGACGCCGACAGTGCACTATAAATAAAGTTTTTGTCTAACAAAAAAAAGAGTCGGCTCACATTCGCCTAAACGAGTCGTCAGCAATTCGAATCTTTTTTCTGTAACGGCCACACGTCACGAGCTACACATTTGCGTAATGTCCGCCCACGTTCAATTTCGCGAACAACTTGCCCGCCCACAAACAGTAGGCCTACCATTTTCACGTGGATTACATCATGTCAAGAAGACGCCCTGCGCTGTGAGAGTGAATTTGTTTTATATGCCCTTCCGAAAGATGAAACTACCAAGAATGAGTGGTTAACATTAATTTTTTCAACAACACCTCAGCAGTCCAATGCCAATCTTGTTTTGTGTTCGCGTCATTTTACTGATGACTGCTTTTCCAATCTTGGGGAGTAACGTTACAACGCGGGATTCACCAAACGCTTGGTTTTAAAAAATGGATCAGTGCCCAGTTTATTTGGACCGGCTTGCTCCTCTGAACTTCTACCTGTAAGTATGATTAATAATTGATGATTGTATTTTCTAGCGATCGTTCAAAATACGTCTTTGTGTACGTTATGGTGTTTAACAACCCCGAACATGTCTTGGTAACCGGCTAACTTGCGTTTCTGTAGTTCTGTTGTTCAGCTGTGAGTGCAATGTAGTCTAAAAATTGTGATTGATGCAGCTTGACTGTCTGTCTGCCTTATTAGTTTAAGTAATGATAATGATAAACGATGGCTTAACGCAATGTTATGGATTGTACAGTGTTGAAGTTCACAACATAGAGGTGTGCCCGGTTCGCTTCCAAAAGCAAATTGCAAGCACTTTCCACAGTTATAATATGACACCCACTGAGAGACGTCCTGCTCCAGTCGTGCTTTCAAAACAGTTTCTTGTCGATGTGACACTTCAACCGTTTCATCGTCAGACTCCGGCTCGAATTGATAGGGTAAAATCGAGGCTATCTTTTCTATGCATTAACAGGTCTCCGCAGCTGTCATTCAGTTATGCCAATGGGCGTTTCGTTTTTGCGCTGTAGCGGTAGACCAATCCAAAAGGACTGCACCATCTGACCAATCACAGCAGTGAGGGCTCACTGAAAGGAGGGGTTTAGAGAGACTGAATCTTCGAACTGCTTCACACGAGTCGTTTAGGAATCATTTAGAAACGGGGTAAAAATAAATCTAATTTTGGAGAAAACTAAAGTGTTTTTTGAACTTGCATACATGTAAACCTGTTTTAAGAGACTATTACAACAATATTAACTACCTTTAAAATGGCATAATAGGGGCACTTTAACGCTGATGCCTCATTAACGGCTACTTTTCAGAAAACTGAAAAAAAAAAAAAAAAAAAACACTTCCCTTTGGTTTCCCAGAACAGACTTAAGCCTAGTTCCAGGCTTAACGAACTTCTTCGAAATAGAAGAACTACTTTTCCACTTTAAAAAAAAGAAAAAGAAAAAAGGTGGGGAAAAATTGCATAACTCACTGAAGCACTTTTGATACTTAACAACTGTATTCGTTGTCAGTCATTTAAGCTTTATTGTTTTGAAAAGTGAGCCTTCTGTTTATTTGTCTAAATTATTTTCTATATTAGGATATAATACTAGGCTATAGTATTTACATGGACATTAGGCCAAATCTACATGAGTTTCTTCCCTTTCACTTCAATTAGTTTTTAAGAAAAAAAAAAAAAAACTGCATGAGCAGTGCGCCATCTTAATGTACAGCATCAAAAATGTAAGAACAAATCTAAAGACAATAATAATAATAATAATAATAATAATAATAATAAAAAAAATTATTAACACTCCTAAAAGTACAGTATAGTGCTCAGATACACTTAAGTTAGGTGACCTAACCCTAGTTGATACTTTATTTCAACTTTTCAATTATTTCATTAATTTACAAATAAACAAATGCCTTTCCGATATGATATAAGTGAAAAGGGAGACGATTTCGAAAATGATTTCACCAAAAGGCGGACGCGAACTCGGGTCTCCCGCGTCAAAAACGATATGTCACTCGTATTATCACTTACGCCACTGAAAATGTTGCACAATAGCCGTCTTTTATAATATTTGTAAATATGGCCTATTTGCATTGTGTAAAAACATTAAATAAAAGGCACCAGACTACAGAAAATGGCATATACTAAAGTATTTTTTTCTGTTTTTACATTTTTAGATTTATTTTGCTTCCGACGCCCATGCTTGATGATGAAGTATAGTCTATAGGATATAACAAAGTGCTTTTCCAGTCCCGATTCGACGAGGTTTTACCGCTCCCGCTATATTAACTATATTATTTGCCCGCTGCCTGCTTAGAATAAATTTCTAAGCACCAAAATCGCAAAAACAAATCAAAATAATAATAATAATAATAATAATAATAAATTAATTAATTAATTAATTTTTAACTCTATAAAAACTGTAGTTTATATTTATCCTCTCCATTTCTATTTCTCTCTACTCAAATTAATTGTCAGTGTATCTAAAATTGTGTATCTTAGAAAAAGAAAAAGACGAACTACGTTACCTCTTAAACATGCATATCTTAATTTGATGTTGCTTTAAAACGCTGAAATATATAGCCTAATGTATTTTATTCTGAAGGTGAAAGTTGTCGAGTTATTCAACTGCCCGCGGCGCCGTCAGGATCACTTTTTTCCCCCTTTAATTAAGTGGATACAGCTTACAATACTCCTTCAAGAGTACGGGATTGCTCAAAACTATGCTATTTTACATATTTCTGTTATTTGTGTACAATCACAATGAAAAAACAGATGTGTATGCTATTTGTAAAAAAAAAAAAAAAAATGGAAACGAGATGCTAGTTTAAGGGCGCATCATAGGGACCATGTGACGTCACTGTGCTTTATCGCCGCCATTTTTGTGTCCGCGCTACCTATTTCAGTCTATGGTCACAGCTGCCACAACTACCAGAGGAAGATCAACAAAACTCCCAGAATGTTCAGAACAAGGATACAATATGCCCGGGATCTGATATTCTGTTAGCTGTAACAACAATCATCAGAAAAAAAAACCTAACTTCAGTTTTATTCGATCTCAGCAGTGCTTGAAGTGGGTCGGTATGCATACAGTATAGCCTTTAGTGTACCGGTGTCATTCACGCAGGTGCTTTTCACAGCAAGGGTGTTTTTTTTTCGGCACAACAAGAGTAGTGGAATAATAATTAATTATTGAATAAGATTGTGAATCAGTACATTATAACCAAAATAATGCCTTAATGAAAAGAAGCATTTTTTTGCGATTACATCATTTTGAACCGATCAAAGAAAGCAATCGAACAGTAAGTTCAAAACAGTGTTAATGCAGAGAATAGTGACTTACAGTACATCCAGATGCCGTACATTATTTGTTTCAGTGTGTATTTGGCTTAAGAGCAAGATTATGTTTTAGATTATGCAGTGTTTAGTGAATTATGAAAATTAAATAATAAACGCTAAACTATTGTACTACATAGCGTTCGTCATTGCAACGCCTGCAGTACAGTATATACATGTAAAAAGGTTCTCAAAAATAATTTGTTTTGCTAAAACTATTTAGGTACAATTACTCTAAAAATTATTTGTCATACAAAAATGGCACACAAGTTACACACAAACCATCGTCCCGAGTAAATGGTACCATTGTGAATTGTGACTGGCTGCACAAGTGGTGTAATAAACTAAACTAAAATGTTATTGCAGCCATATAGCTTGAATGAATACAAATGCATATTTTAAATAAAGAAATCTCTTGCTTTTGGTGCTTGAATTTGTGCTTTAATAATGAGATTCAGGTTTAGGAATACACAAGACGTGAAAGACTTCTTCCCTCAGGTATATTTTATGTTTTCTTGGCTTGCTGGTTGTTGGGCTTATGCTCAATAATCACTTTTTTTTTTTTTGCATTTGCCAAAACTAATTTGCCGAAATCTAAGCGCGGACTGAGGGTGCCGTCAGCGCGAGTCCCGTTCGCTGTGAAGTAGTGACCAGGATTCTTCAAGGTCTTAAAGCCTTCATCGAGCGACTACGTTCACAATAATTTACACTTTTTGTGTAAACATAAAGCATACATACCTAAAAATACAATCAAGTCAAATACACAGTGCGGGAAGTAGTAGTAAAAAGTAATTTATTATTTCAATTTATTATTGAATCTCATTTAGATGCGCTGTGTCTGTTGTCATATCGGACACAAATATGGCGGCGAGCATAGCGGAAGTGACGTCTTTGGTACCCATGAATAGGCTTGCTACTTATTAATTTTATTTTATTTCGTTTTGTTAAATTATTATTCATTAAGAAAATTATATTTCGCATATGGGCATTTTTATTTATTTTACATACAGCTTTTTTGGGGTTTTCTGTGCATTAGCTCTGCGCGTGACGTTCTGATGTTTCTGCTGCTTTTTGCTTGTGTACAATTAACCCCTCAAAACGAATTTAGCTGTTATTAATGTGACACAGCCACGTTTCAATTTAAATTTAAATGTAATTTAACACAATCTGGTCGTTAATAGGCTAATAACTTAACGCGTCGGTTGTCGTTTGAAAAAAAAAAACAGAAATTAACATTTCTATTTTCAATGCAGTCTAATAAAAGTTCATCAGGAAAAAAAGAAAAGAAAATAATAATAAAACTGCTCCTGCTTATGAATAATTGTTTGCTTGATGATGAAGTATCTAAATAGTCTATACTCTATAGGATATAACAAAGTGCTTTTCCAGTCCCGCTTCCACGAGGTTTTATTCCGCATCCACCCGCTCCGCGCTATATTAACTATATTATTCGCCCGCTGCCCGCTTAGAATACATTTCTAAGCACCAAAATCGCAAAAAATACTGTAGTTTATATTTATCCTTCCCATTTCTATTTGTCTCTACTCAAATTAATTGTCAGTGTATCTAAAATTGTGTATCTTAGAAAAAGAAAAAGACGAACTACCTCTTAAACATGCATATCTTAATTTGATGTTGCTTTAAAACGTTGAAATATATAATGTATTTTATTGTGAAGGTGAAAGTTGTCGAGTTATTTAACTGCCTGCGGCACCGTCAGGATCACTTGATTTTTTTCCCCTTAATAAAGTGGATACAGCTTACAATACTCGTTCAAGAGTACGGCATTGCTCAAAACTATGCTATTTTACATATTTCTGTTATTTGTGTACAATCACAAAAAAAAAAAAAAAAAAAAAAAAAAAACAGATGTGTAGGCTATTTGTAAAAAAAAATAAAATAATGGAAACAAGATGCTGGTTTAAGGGCGCATGACAGAAATTGCCTAAAATTCTGCATACAGGCTTGCTACTTATTAATTTGTTAAATTATTATTCATTCAGAAAAGAAAAACATAAATTTCTTATATGGGCCTATTTTATTTATTATTATATATAGGTTTATTGGGTTTTTCTCTGTGCATAAGCTCTGCGCGTGAGGTTCTGATGTTTATGCTGCTTCTTGCTTGTGTATAATTAATCCCTGAAAACGAATTTAGCGGTTTACGTCAGTTGTCGGTTGGAAAAATAAAATAACTGAAATTAACATTTCTATTTCCGATGCAGTCTAATAAATGTTCGTCAGGAAAACAAAGAAAGAAAACAAAATAACAATACAACTGCACCTGCTTATGAATAGGCTATCTTTTTGCTATTGGTTTGAACCATAATTTCAGGAAAGAGGAATCATTGAACTATTGTACTGGTATTTGTGACCAACGCCCCCTAGAGCTGGCCATGGCGTTTGGCTACAGAATTTTGTTCCTTGCGCCACCTGGTGGATATTATATGAAGTGCAACAACGTTGTAAAAAAATCAAAAAAAGCAGCTGCGGTAGGACGCGTGCCCACGCGTGCCGAATTGCAGGCTGCCGCGTGAAAATAGACGCATTTTTAATGGCCAGATCTGTACATGTTTGAATGTTTTGATGTCTGATATTTTGTGCTATTAAACTGGGGTTAACTTTTTGTTTCCACCTTAGACCTGATGACACTAAAAGTGGAGAGTGAAGTACTGAATGAAATGGAGTATGAAGATTACAATTTCATAAACGCAGAAAAATCTTTTAGTTGTTCACAGATTAAAAAGACTTCCTCAATAAAAAGCACTCAAAAGCCTGGAGAGAAGCCATACACATGCCAACAGTGTGAAAAGAGTTTCACTCAACCTGGACACCTTGGAGCCCACATGAGAGTTCACACTGGAGAGAAACCTTATGCCTGCCAACAATGTGGAAAGCATTTCAGTCAGAAACTAAGTCTCAAAAGACATGTTGTAACTCACACTGGAGAGAAGCCTTTTACCTGCCAACAGTGTGGAAAGAGTTTCAACCGGAAAGGAAGCCTTAATTTCCACATGACAATTCACACTAGAAAGAGCCTTTTCACCTGCCAACAGTGTGGAGTAATTTTCACTCAAAAAGGAAGCTTTATCAGACACATGAGAATTCACAATGGAGATCAGTCTTACACGTGTGATCAGTGTGGAATGAGTTTTGATCAACATGAAAACCTTGAAGTCCATATGAGAACTCATAGAGAGAAACCCTACACATGCTCTGAGTGTGGAAAGAGTTTCTGTCAAAAACGACACTTTGAAGGCCACATGAGAATCCACTTTGGAGAGCAGCCCTACACATGTCCTCAGTGCGGAGAGAGGTTTATTTATAAACAACACTTTGACGAACACATAAGAATACACACAGGAGAGAAGCCTTTCACCTGCCAGAAATGTGGAAGAAGTTTCAACCGAAAAAGAAACCTTAACAGCCACACAAGAGTTCACTCTGGAGAGAAGTCTTTTGTATGTGGTCACTGTGGAAAGTGTTTTAGAAAAAAAGTTGCACTTCAATACCACATGAGGTTTCACACATGAGAGAACTGTATTTTTAAGTTATCAGTGTTGCACATAACTAGAGAGTATTTTGTTTTCTCACCTGAGCTCTTTCTTTCTGTCAGTTTGTCTGTCATGTTTGTTTTAAACACAAGACATGTCATCTCTGTTGCTGTAGGTACATTAGATTTCATAATGGAATCTTCAATGGAAAGCAACATGAGTCATTTTTCATCAGTAAAGTTCTGTAAAGTACCACCAACACCAGATCAACTCATTTTCAGTGTAGGGAGCTTTGTGATGCTGCACCAGAGCTATATGACAGAAGGACTGAATTACCTCTGCTCCTGTAATTTATATCAGGACTGAAGCTGGTAAAGCTGTTTTTGAATTTGTTTATTCATTATCCGCTGACATCTTGATAGATTTAATAGTATTTTAGTAAAACGTTCACTTTATCAAGCCATTCTAAGAAGAAGGGGGCTTGGTTTCAGCCAGACCCCGAGACAATGAAGGCAGTTTTATAATTTCTAAATAAACTGAGCAGCATGTCAAAACACACCACAAGCACTCATGGTCATTAATTTTAATGATCTATCGTCGATACATCCTGTATTATCTATCGAGAAAGTTCCACAAGTTGGGACTTGAACTTGGGACACCCAGAGCGCAATGGTGCCACATGTTGGTGCTCTGCCCACAAGGCTATTGGCACCGACATGAGAGCCTTTTGATTATCATGTACATTGTTTGTTTATTTTTAGTAGATACTTATTTTAAAGAAAATATAAAAATGGTTTAAGGGGAACCCACATACAGTATATTTTATGTCACATAAAACATGTGATCTTACCTCTCAATATTCATATCTTATTGTGTTAAATTTGTGTACTGCTTGGTGCAAATCAATATATTAATGTCATTAAACTCAATCCAATGTATATGATTTACAACTGAATTGCTCTGCAGTGCATTAAGAAAAAAAAATACTGCCTGTATCCAAGTTGTTCCTGCAAGTTTAACAACAAAATAAATGTTTTCCCTGATTATTTTACCAATTTGGCCTAGCTTAGTGCATTTTAACAACTTGGCTTATCTTAGTGCAGCATTACGGTAAAACTAGAACAAGTGTACCAAACATGAACAATATCTTCCACTCAACAGCTTAACTTGAACATAAAAACTAAACAAAATATATTGTCGCTACCTGTATTTTTCGGGAGTTGTATTACCACTGTATTTGGCATTTATTTTGAGTAATATTTTATTATAGTTTTGTTATGATATAAGCAATTTTAAGTAAGCCATAGATTTTTTTATATTTATATAAAAAGTATAAAATTGCTTTAAAAATATACAATATAATTCTATATCATATTTAAATACTGCCGATCAGTAATATTGCCAGTTATGTATAACACCTCACAAATGTTTACAATATTTAAACATCCCTAAATACAGGATTTTGTCAGTAATAAGACCTAAGGCGATGCACGCAAAGGCCACTCACGTCAGCTTTCAGACACAACTATGACAGTATAAACCTACGCATTCAGTTTAACTGGCAGGCGATTAGGAAAACCCAATACAAATAAGTCATGGTAAAGCATGTGCTCCAGGGGAATCCTGCACTCTGGACGACGCTGCAGACAAGCCCACAAAAAAATTATGCATTCTGTAGGGGGAAAAAGGAGAGAAATTAGATTACTACCTTAACCAACATTCTATCTTTAACTTTTTACACAACTTAATTCATGCTATATAATTACTCAAATAATATAAATCTCGCCTTTCGACACAGCAAATACAGACTGGTTGTTGCCCAAGCAGTATAAGTCTTTGTCTGTTGGAAAACGCCCATGCAGCATTGTGAACAGGAGCACCCCAAGTGAATACACTGTTGCAAGCTATGCATGGTATCTGCCTCTGTCAACAAGTCTGGAGCGAGGTACGGTTTGGTGCCTGGGGGAAAGAAATTATGTTAGACATTTACAACACCACGCATGTTACAGGATACACCCATATACAGGATGTGCCTGAGTGAGCTAATCAATTTGATAGCAAAGCGATGCATGATATTTACCACAGAGGACAGTGTAGCCTGAATCCCTGAGGGCTCCACATCCGAAGTCAATTAATTTGATTTTCAATGTTGTCAGGTTCATGGGCACGTTTTGCAGCTTGATGTCACGATGGAAAACACCGCGATAACAACAAAAGTTTGCTGTGTAAATGGCTTGCCACATTATGTACTGTGTGATCTGCTAGTTGATCGCACATCCACTGCATTTCAGAAATTTTTGCAAATCCATGCTTGGCACGGGACGCTCTATGACCATGAGGTAATAGTCTGGGTTATCCTGCCAGTCCAACAATTCAATGATATGAGGACAGTTGGGTTCCCTATTGACAATAACTGCCAACGCAATCTCTAAGGGAAGAGGTTTCGGATTAAAAGCCTAGAAAATAAAAATATGAAAATTAGATTGGGGTCTTTTGCCACACTGTTGTATATGATTTACATCAATATTAGATGTTATTATGTTATATCATAAGAGGGTAAACAGTGAATGAGAAAAAAAATGCAGAGAGTAAAGCATACTTAAAGAGATGATATATGTTGTATCTTTTCTCTTTGAAACATATTTCACCGCCACCTGATTAATAAAACAAAGAATAAACAATTAGCAATGGACAGAGGTGATTTCATTAAAATCATGAATCTCAAAAGAAGTAAATCAACAAGCAGTAACGTAAAACCTAGTAAAGCGTGTTTGTTCATTCTTACTGTTTTAAAAGTTTTACATTTCTAACTAGTGAACATAAGATACATTAAAATGGCTTACAGTAAGTTAAAAAAAACCCATACCTTTAGACCATCCTTGATGCGAATCCCTTTTCGCACGGAACCAGCTCCTTCACCCAGCCTGCCACCAAATTTGTACCGGGAACAAATGTGATCTGTTAAAAGAATATCAATGTGACAATGACATTTCATTTTTATTCATTTGAGACACTGGAAGATTATTTAAATAAACTTCAACAAAGCTAAAGGGTGATTCAAAGTATTTAAATCTGTATTGGTTTTCAACAGTAAACTTACCTTTGTCCTGCTCAAAGACAGCATCTTCTTGAGTACGCATTGCAGAATGCCCCAAACTACTTTGGGATGACCTGCCCAGTCTTCTTTGTGACGCCCTTTGTGAAAAATCCATTGTTCTTTTTTGGGACGCACTGCAGAGGCAATGTCCCTCTCGGCTTTGGGACCCACCGCAGAGGCAATGTCCCTCTCAGGTTTGGGATGCACAGCAGATGAGTGTCCCTTTCGGCTTTGGGACGCAGAACAAAGGCAATGTCCATCTCGACTTTGGGATGCACCGCAGAGGCAACGTCCCTTTCAGCTTTGGGACGCAGAACAGAGGCAATGTCCATCTCGACTTTGGGATGCACCGCAGAGGCAACGTCCCTTTTGGCTTTGGGACACAGAACAGAGGCAATGTCCGTCTCGACTTTGGGACGCACCGCAGAGGCAACGTCCCTTTCAGCTTTGGGACGCAGAACAGAGGCAATGTCCATCTCGACTTTGGGATGCACCGCAGAGGCAACGTCCCTTTTGGCTTTGGGACACAGAACAGAGGCAATGTCCGTCTCGACTTTGGGACGCACCGCAGATGCAACGTCTCTTTCCGCTTTGGGACTCACTACAAAGGCAATGTCCCTCTCGACTTTGGGACGCACCGCAGATGCAACGTCTCTTTCGGCTTTGGGACGCACTACAAAGGCAATGTCCCTCTCGACTTTGGGACGCACCGCAGATGCAATGTCCCTTTTGGCTTTGGGATGCACTACAAAGGCAATGTCCCTCTCGACTTTGGGACGCACTACAAAGGCAATGTCCCTCTCGACATTGGGACACACCGCAGACTAAACGTCCCTTTCGGCTTTGGGACGCACTACAGAGGCAATATCCCTCTCGACTTTGGGAAGCACCACAGAGGCAACTTCCCTCTCAGCTTGGGACGCACTGCACAGCCAATGTCCCTCTCTGCTTTGGGTCTCACAGCAGAGTTAGGCTCAATCCCAATTCTACCCCTACACTTAGCCCTACCCCTCCGTTTGGCGCGTTCACGTGAAGGGGTAAGGGTGTCTCATTTCTCTTTTGGTTGGACTGGTAAGGAAGTGGGGAAGGGCCAGATAGCCCTCCAAACGAAGATTTTTCAGGACCTCACTTCAAACGAAGGGATAAGAGAAATTTCCAACATGGCTGCTCACTCGAGCAAGCAGACTCGTAAATATAAGTAATTTTTGCCTTTAATAAGGATTTTCATGACAATGTTTCATTATATGTATATTACCTTCAATCTTGTGTTTGTGTTTATGGTGTTGTTTTGTAAATAAACGTTTGCAAAAAAATCGCTAAAGTTTGCTAACAGATAGCACTGATTGCACGATATTACAATATATATTTTTATGTCATATACACTTGACTGCATGTTAGAAACATGAAAGACCAGTGGCACGGCAATTTGCAACGGTGGTGTAGTGGAGGGTGTACGCAGGTATACGGTGTATACACACTTCCACTTTTTAAATCCCCTCTGATGCGCATTATTCAGTAGTGTCCTGCAGTAACCAAAATCATGGCAGTCCACCACATCCAGTCATGTGAATAAATGTAAATATTCGCTCAAAACACCCAATAAAGGCAGTGATGATGCAGTCAGGACCGTAGAGCCGGCTTGCTTTGAAATGTATTTAATGATTGCGCCTAATGCACCTGCGCCCGATACGTCTACCGCACCAGTAATTTAAATCAGTACATAATAATAAAAACGATACCTTACAAATAAAAAGAAGCTGATTTTTTACGATCAGAAATTTCTTAAACAAGTGAACCCCTGTAAACATTTTAGTCCAAGGATCCAGAAAACGAACGCGTTCAAGTTGAAAACGAAATTCACAAATGAAGCATATATATACTTCTCCAGGCACCACTACACTGATTAGCAATTTGCCGCGCATGTGATAATGCGTTGTTTGTTTTGCTTACGGCCACATGTGAATGAATGGTGTGTACACCGTACATTTGTACTTTTTGCAACATGACAACATTTTGACATCTTGGAATGAGTGATAAACATCTGCGCATGTCCTCTGACGTAACATTAGGAGCTAGCGACAACTTATGATGACGTATAACAGTGTTGTAGTGGTGTCCCATTTCTTAGGGGAAATATTTCAGCCCTTCCCCTTTACACTTTGTTTCAAGGGACTAGGGGAAGGGGCGAGGGGTAGAAAATAGAATTGGGATTGGGCCTTAGTGTCCCCTTTGTTATGAATGGCCATTTGTGACGATTCATTTTTAAAAGAGCACCTATAGGAGGCAGCTCCACTCTGGGCTTTGGGTCTTTCCCTAATGCCCCAACTACCTCTCCGGATTTTCTGTCAATTGACTTTCCTCTTGTGTCATTTCCTGCTGCTGCTGACCTGCTTTCTCTGGATGACACGACTTCTTTTGGGGCTGACTAGCTGCCCACATTAAGATAAGAGTCCTTTTCTGAGCACCACTTGTTTCTTTCCCATGACACTTTTGAAAACATCCTTTAACAGAAACAGATAACATTTACATCTAACTAACTAGATCGATTCGGAATTTGAACAGTATTGACTGAATTATGAGTGACATGATTGATACATTTTAAATGTTCTAATCAAAATTAATATAAATTAAATCATTGGAGCAGGTCCCCTGGTCTGTTTCTTTAAAAAACAATAATTAATATCAACTTATAGGCATGCTCAGATATTTGTCTCATAGTAACGTCATGATGACTGGTTCAGTGACTGGTACTGTGTTTTTATCCTAAATAACTACTGCAATACTGCAAAACAAATAACTTTAATAATGCTAACTTATTTCTACATAGGGCACACATCATATTAATTACTAACCCTAACGATGGACACGAGAGCATGAGAACAGGGTCAATTGCGTGAGTCTCATGCTGAATGCGTAAGAGTTGGCAGCCCTGCCATAGACTAATATTGATTTTAAACATTAAAAACAAGTAAACAGTTGGTAATGAAAGAACAAATAAACAAATGAGCAATAGTACAAATAAAGAAGTTTAAATCAAATATCCAAAGGTCAAACAAAACTGCATATATTTTTTTTTTTACAAACAATATGACACATATTGTTTGTAAAAAAAAAAATATATGCAGTTTTGCTGCTGGCAAAATTAGTTGAAATGAGCAAACTTTCAAAAATGAGTTCTTATTTTATATACATTTGACTCCATCAAAATACCTTCAAAATGGTATAGGACTTGTTGGCATCAGAAGAAAAAAAAATGACTGAGCTACGGTTGTTTGAGGGCAATAGAGTCAACAGAGTTGATTTTGAGAAAAATGTAGCTAAAGTTTTCTGAATATTCCAAAGTGAAATCACAGAGCAACATTGCATAGTTTCCTCCAATTCTTATCTTAACAATAATTTCCAAAATTAGTACTTACAATACAGCTTTTTAGGGGTTAAAGCACATAGTGCTAAAACCATATTGTCATTGTTAGAATGGCCAAGGATGCAGACCAAACCTTAAGTTGTAGAAACTTGAAACTTGATGACGTTGTCGGCAGTGTGAGTGTTACTATTCCTCCAAGGCACTACAACAGTTAAAAAGGCTTCCAAAACAACATTATAATGGTGAATGACCTTAAATTGTACATATATTCACACAAACACTAGATCTTCATATCATAATAGATCTCCTCTTTCTAAACAACTTGCCTCTAGAACCACTGCTGTCAATCAAGTTGTTTATTAGATCAAGATCATTTAAAAAAGGCTACTTTGGCGAACTAGTCCTAGGTTTTTCACTTAATCTCAACAAACCCACTGCAGTACAACTCCCTTTAATTCTCTAGACTCTTAATGAAAGTCTATAACATACTTTGGTTAATTTCTCAATGGGTAGTGTTAAACAACATTCTTTTTACCTAGTCAAAAACAGCTGTTCACAGCGACCCATTTGTGCATGCCCCTTTAAATGCTAATGAGCTCTGCTCACCCTGCCCCTCTCTGCTTTGGGGTGAGAGCGGTTCTTTCGGAGACTGTAAATTTAAGCTGTATTTAGCTGTGGTACTTGCTAACTAGCACAGTATTAGGAAAAGCGATTTGCAAAGATTTCTTTTAAAAACACTTATGCTCACTTCTACTGCATAGCAACGAACAGACAGAGAGTGCACCTTAAAGGAAAACTCCACTTTTTTTGGAAATAGGCTCATTCTCCAACTCCCCCCGAGTTAATAAGTTGATTTTTACTGTTTTGAAATTCATTCAGCCGTTCTCCTGTTCTGGCGATATCACTTTTAGCATAGCTTAGCATAAATCATTGAATCCTATTAGACCAGTAGCATCGCGTTCAAAAATGACCAACGAGTTTCGATATTTGTCCTATTTAAAACTTGACTCTTCTGTAGTTATATCGCGTACTAAGACCAGCGGAAATGTAAAGATACGGTTTTCTAGGCCGATAAGATTAGGAACTACACTCCCATTCCGGTGTAATAGTCAAGGAAGTTTGCTGCCGTAACATGGCCGAAGCAGGCGCAGTAATACCACACAGCACATGTGCAAATGTTTACTTCCGTCAACATATCCAACGTGCATGCACAGCACAGACAGCGTTCCTCGCCATGGAGACATTTGTGAGAGACGATTTAGAAGATATTTACTTTGGTGCAGATCCTAAACCGTATCAATTTGAACCAGAATTCACTGAAGCTAAGGTTTTGGTACGCGAAAGACAAGAAAGTGTGTCTGAACTGCCTGGGACAGACGGGATGAGGAGAGCAGATTCGCGCTGGTGGGGCTTGCCAACCCATGCCAACTAAAAGTGAGTGCCTGTGTTGTCGCGAGTGGGACTAGGTATTGCCATCGATGGCAAGGGTGGATCTACCTGATGAGGGAGTGTCAGGTCGCAACATCCGAGGACTTGGATGCAATGCTGCATCCTGCAATAGTCGATTTTTTTGCCGGTTTGACAAAATAAACTAGAAAAAACGTCACACGCCGAGTGGACCTAATGGCCAGCTGTCGCAAGAGTAAGTTATTCCTGCTACATTATATAATATAAAGATTTTAAATGCATACTGTCAGTTTGCATTTTCAGGCTTACATTCATGATGTACACTTTTACTCAAAACTGACTTTAAAACACCACCGACTGTTCGCAATAACTTTCTTTTGCAATCACACATGGAATTTGGTCATAGCAAATACTAAGCCAACTGTTCGCCCAAACCTAGTCGTCAGGGGTTGCATTTCACAGGTAACGTTAGCAATTAATCATGTTTCACTTACAGCCGTGGGCGATGCTCCTTGTTGTCCTGTCTGTAACGTTAGTTTGAAGATTGTTGGGATCGCCGTGTCCTTTAGACGCCGTGCTGTAGTATCGGTAAAACTATCCAAATAGTCATCTGGTTCAAAATCCTCGGAGCAAACACGCCATTTCTTGATCGTTTCTAACGGTGTTTTGAGATCTATGTTCAGAGCAGCCAGCCATTGATTCATTAGTCGAAATTGCTTTTTTTTTCGTGGGAATTCTATGAAAGATGGTAGTAGATTACGTCTTCGACTTACTATCACAGCCCCTTACAATGCACATAACCATAGCTAATCACACACAGGTAAATCCAGCCACTAACAATTTACCAGCTGCAACTCTGACAGCTGCAACATCCGGAATTACACAAATTTAGCACCGGTCACATTGGAAGTTACCTAGCTGGGATCTAATTTCAGGCGCTGTGTGATATTAATGCGCCTGCTTCGGCTATGTTACGGCAGCAAACTTCCTCGACTATTACGCCGGAATGGGAGTGTAGTTCCTAATCTTATCAGCCTAGAAAACCGCTGCTTTACATTTCTGCTGGTCTTAGTACACAATATAACTACAGAAGAGTCAAGTTTTAAATAGGACAAATATCGAAACTCGTTGGTCATTTTTGAACGCGATGCTACTGGTCTAATAGGATTCAATGATTTATGCTAAGCTATGCTAAAAGTGATATCGCCAGAACAAGAGAACGGCTGAATGGATTTCAAAACGGTAAAAATCAACTTATTATCTCGGGGGGAGCTGGAGAATGAGCCTATTTCCAAAAAAAGTGGAGTGTTCCTTTAAGTGGTTTTATTGGACATGGAGCCTCATGTGTACAGACATGTTGAGATCACATGACCAGACAAATACTAATGCCGTCTTCAAGTACAGCTGAGAAAACACTTCTTCTGTTCGTTATTGTCATACATTCAGTAAGGAATAACGCACAGCTAGCTGTGCTTTAAACTGTTTTAATGGAGGCGACCCAACGCAAAGTCCATTAGAATTATTTAATGCAAAGTTAGCTGTCCATCATCCCGCTTAATACCATGGTCATTTGCCAGTTAAAGCTGTTATTGTTGTTTGCAGCACAGCTGTGCTATATTGGGACACCATGAATATAAACTAAAATGTGCTTTTAACATACTTTCTCTATATTTAAAAAAAAAAAAAAGTATTTAGTTAACGCTTATAGTACACTTGAGCCCATCTTTCATTCATTAGGACACTTAAGCCCTTTTTAATTAAAAGCACATTTTAGTTCATATTCACGGTGTCCCATAAAAACCACAGTTTATGAGTGTGATTCTAAGTTTATCTTAAGAAGTACTCTCCTTGTGCAAGAGAGAATAACCCTTGAGTAAGGGTTACAAGTAGAAGTCGACCGATGTTTTGGTTTTGCTGATTAATCAGCACCAATAGTCCACTGACAAAACTATTGTTTATTGGCAAAAATCCATACCGATAGTTTTTTTTCTGTTCCAGCAGTGGTTTAGAGCAGTGGTTCTCAACTCCAGTCCTCGGGGCCCACTCCTCTGCACATTTTGTATGTCTCCCTCATTTAACACACCTGATTCAGGTCATCAGTTCATTAGGAGAAAGATCCATGACCTAAACTGAAAGATTCAGAAACATACCAAATGTGCAGAGCAGTGGGCCTCGAGGACTGGAGTTGAGAATCACTGGTTTAGAGACATGACACTGCGTGCTGCACAGAGCGGGACACTTCAAAGGCAGATTTAAAACATCGACAACGAAACTGTGTGCAAAGTATGCTGTCGTGCATGTTTTCACGTCATTACTAAGCAATAAATTTGTTGACTGCCTTATCTTGGTTTTGATGTCAGTTTCTTTGTGCCATTTAAACTGCTTTTGCATTTGTTTTGTTTTTTCTAGACCTGATTGAGGAGAGTCAAGAGCTGAAGGATATGGAAGAGAAAGAGCAGAATGAGAAAGATCATTTAAAAAATAGAGAAAAGAAGATAAAATCTAACAGGATTTTTACCTGCCATCACTGTGGAAAGAGTTTTAGTCGAAAACGATATCTTAAGGTCCACATAAGTGTTCACACTGGAGAGAAGCCCTACATCTGCCAACAGTGTGGAAAGAGTTTCGCTCAAAAAGGAACCCTTGTAGTCCATTCGAGAACTCACACTGGAGAAAAGCCTTATACTTGCTCTCAATGTGGACAGAGTTTTACACATACAAGCAACCTTAACTCACACTTGAGAACTCACACTGGAGAGAGACGATTTTTCTGTAAACAGTGTGGAAAAAGTTTCACTCAAAAAGGAAACCTTGATGTCCACATAAGGAGTCACACTGGAGAAAAGCCTTACACTTGCTCTCAATGTGAACAGAGTTTTACACAGAAAAACAACCTCAATTGCCACATGAGCATTCACAGTGGGGAGAATTTGTTCACCTGCCAACAGTGTGGAAAGAATTTCATTCAAAAACGAAACCTTAAAGTCCACATGAGGATTCACACCGGAGAAACACATTTTATCTGTAATCAGTGTGGAAAAGGTTTTACTCAAAAAGGAAACCTTGAAGTCCACATGAGAATTCACACTGGAGAAAAGCCTTTTATTTGCTCACAGTGTGGACAAAGTTTTGCACATAAAAGCAACCTTAAACGCCATATGAGAACTCACAGTGGAAAGAGCTAGTTCAGCTGCCAACAGTGTGGAAACAATTTCATTCACAAACAAAACCTTAACGTCCACATGAGGATTCACACTTGAAAAAGACATTTTGTTTAATTTTTTTATTGATTCATATATGCACATCTAAGTTAACGTTGACACCACTGCTGAATGTGAGCCAAATCTGATTGTCCACCTTCATGACCCTTTCTTTTATTTGCATCATTCGTCTTTTTTATACATTATCTTGAGGCTTCATCTGACCATCTCCTTTGCTTAGAAGCATTTATATTTACAATTAGTCATTTAGCGGACACTTTTATCCAAAGCAACTTAAAAAAAATGACAACAGAATCAATCAAACCAACAAAAAAGCCATAGCTTGTAAGTGCTATTATTATTTTTTACAATAATAAATAATAATAGTTATATAAATACAAAGAAAAGTAGATAGAATAGGCAACAAATATAGAACACATTTGTGGTAGACTAATCCGTGTATCATTCGTCTATTCGTTTTTTTTTTTGTTTTTTTGTTTTTTATATTGAAAGAAGAAACATGAGAAAATAGCTCAGAGAAGGCACAACAACTTGCTCTGGAAGTTTAGTTGGTTTTATTTGACATCAATTGATACCCAATATTAATGAAATAAACTCAGCAAAAACAAAGTTATGACTTCTGTGTATTAACACTATGGTCTGCACTTGACAGTGCACTTTGTCTACTGTTCTGGGCTGTGATTGTGTGGTTGTTTGATAAGAATAAGATTAAATATATTGGCAATAAACACATTAATTAATCAATACTGATCCTTGGTGTTTTTACTTAAAGTAGTCAAGACGATTTCATTTATATAATGCACATTTACATTTTTGTATTGTTCTTAAGTTAAAAAAATTAGATGAGAATACTAATATTTAAAATCTCTTTTAAGATTTTAAGCACCTCGGCCAGGATGAGTACCCACAAAGGTTGCAACGGTATTACAATAACATTTGTATTTTGATTCTTCCTATAATAGGTCACAGATCAAAGATTTAAAAGTACACATTGACACCAAACTTCATAAAGTATCTTCATTTCATTTTGTGAAGTTTTACAATCACTAGGTGCGGCAAACCATAAAGCTTTAGTTTGTACAGACTGTGTGATGTGATTGTAAAGAATAAGTTTCTGTGATGTTAGAGTGAATCAGACAGTGATAAAGTGATCAGAACTGCACCAAACTAAACAACCATAAAACCAGAGATCCTTTCATGTAGCTCCACCACACTTCACTTTTTTTAAAATAAGCAAATAAAGTGATAGACATAAAGAGAGAAAAAATATATGTACAAAGGAAATGCAGTTAAAGTAATTGTGTACAGTAAAAAAGAAGAAAAAAAGGCACAGCATAATAGAGGAGGCTCCTCCACACTTCTTAAAGGTGCCATAGAATGCATTGAGAGAATATTTTAAATTGTTCTCTGATATCTACATAGAAGGTATATGTCATAGGAAAGGGCAAAAAATATCCAGAAATGGTTTTACAGGTCCATTTACAACCCTAGAATTTGTCCCTAGAATGAAATGCTCTGTTATTGCCTTATTTGGAAGTTTCATGAATATTAATGAGCCCTGCTCTGATTGGCTGTTTCACAGAACTGCTCGTCTCAATAGCTCACACATGGATACAAATATATATATTAGGGACGGGACTCGATTAAAAATTTTAATCTAATTAATTAGAGGCTTTGTAATTAATTAATCGAAATTGGCATTTTAATCGCATGTAAATATTTGACCTGAGAACAGTGAGAATTAAGATTTTTACATGGATTTTTAGTATACCATTGAATAATGACTGAATACATAAGCTTAAGCAACAAAATATTGTTTATTTTTGTTCAACCAAGTCCAACAGACCAGTACAATATTGCCATTAAAAGTGTAGCAAGAAGCACGTTCTTTAACGAGTCTTTCCTTCCGAGAACTCTGCTCTTGTGTTTGCTTAATTATGCATTTAAACTTTAATGACCAAACCAATCATTATAAATGTTGCTGCACATGGAATATAACGCGGATAACATTTAAAAAATAGTTTTTATCAGGTTACACACTGATCATTTATCACTCAAACCCCTTTCTCTACCTGTCCGTTGGTCGCGTATATCCTCCATGTTTGTAGTTTTTTAACACTTTTTATGCGTGTTTGTAGTTCTAATCGAATCCTCGTTCACGGCGCAGTGTGTTGCGGGCAATATAAGCAGTTAAGAGTGTCCATTGATCGTTAAGTAGTAGACCATCCGGGAATCTTTGGAATACTTTTTAAACATACTACGATTTGGGACATACAATACTATTTAGGACGGACGTCTTTGGCTTGTCTGAACGCTAGTTTGTGCTCCAGTATAATCGGTCCGCCAAATCTCATCTAGTGAGAAACGTTCCGCGGTGCAAAACGTATTGCGATTAAAATGCGTTAAAAAATTAACGCGTTATTTTTGTGTAATTAATTAATCTAAATTAACGCGTTAAAGTCCCGGCCCTAATATATATATAATTAGGAGCTCTCGCCGCTTTCAATATGCGGTTTGTTGAATCTGCCGTTTTGAGTCGTGTACATTTTAGTACTGATTACTGTGATGCATGTGCTCTGTGTAACGTTATCATGCAGAGGGAGTGCTTCTGACCACAGAAGTTCAGCTGCTTGTCTGTGATTCTCAAGATCTGTAAATCATTCGCCATCATCAGAGCAGTTATTTCTCCATCATTCCCCATCATCAGCGCAATCATCTCTCTGTTTATGTGGTAAGTGAAATCATATGTATTGCCATGTAACAGGCTAGCGCTAGCATTAAGCTAGCCGTGTCCCTTTAGTGGCTTGCCTTGTTTTACAGATGTGCTGACGTTACCAATGATTTAGCAATGCAAATGTTGGATGTCACGGTACACACATCCGCTGTGTTCTCATGTCTCGTGATCTGTGTGTTTGTGAGTGTTGTACGTCATGCTCGTCAGCGCAGCTGCCAATCAGTCCCACACCAGGTGCTGCTCATGATCTCAGCCTACATATACTCTCCGCATTCTCTCTTCCTTTGTCAGATGATTCACCCCGGACAGTGGCGGTTCTACACGGAGGCCAAGGGAGGCCCGTGCCCCTGTAGACATATCCTTGGCCACCCCTGTGGCCCCCGTACTGACCAAATAAAAAAATTAATTAATTATGGTTTTACACACGAGGAACTAATGCGACGCATCGTTCTACTTACATGGCTAAATTAGAGCGGCGCACACAAACACTGCAGCAACAATTGGAGCTACGATTTATTTCTCCTGTTGCAAGAGTCGAAGGTAAGCAAAACAATTTCATTTCGTGAGTGACTTGTTGTTCTTGCACATAACCGTGTTACTTTTGCTTTTCACACTGATAATTAAATCAAGTTTGCAAATGGCTTTGTAAAATCTTTGTTAACGTTAGTTAATAAAAATATACAGCTGTTCATTGTTAGTTCATGATCAAGTGCCGGTTCAGTTCTGCTGAAATTCTACACCTCTGAGAACTCTCTCATTAAAACAAAGAAAGTGTAGACATGATGTAAATAAGAGATTAATTGTATTGTGTAAATGTGATTTTATTACCTTTTATTAACTTTGAGAGATTGCGATGAACTACAGTAATGTATGAGTGACAGCTTTCCAGTGATTGTAAGGGGAGCGCGCACTTTTAAGACTATAATTAATTCAGAATTTGAATTCATTTATTCACAGATTCACTCTCTGATAACGCAACATCGCCATTGCTATCGTGCAGCACATAGGCTATACATCAGTTACACAAACTAAGAGAAGGTAAAGCAGGTGCTTACTCATCAAAATATGTCTAAACAGCCGCACTGCACATGTCGACACGCGCCCGTGAGTAAACATTTTTTTTCTTTCACCATGCAGCAAACGTAAAAAAAAATTAAACCGTTTAACTTATAGTAAAAATCGGTTAAAATTCTTACTGTCGGTTAACAGTGAACGGTCAATATGAGCATCCCTAAAATGTTTGTATGATTGTAAAGTAAAATAAAGTTTATAATCTTTAAATATCACTTGTTGTCATTTTTTAATGTGCCCCTCTGGTTAAACACTGGCCCCTTCTTGGCCCCCCTAGTCAAATTTGTCTAGAACCGCCACTGACCCCGGACCTTGGCTGTGTGTTGTTTGGTGAAGTCTTGGCGGTGCAGGCAGAGCGTGAAGCCTTGGCGGTGCAGGAAGCCTTGGCGGAACAGGCAGAGCAGGAAGCCTTGGCAGAGCAGGAAGCCTTGGCGGAGCAGGCAGAGCGTGAAGCCTTGGCGGAGCAGGCAGAGCGTGAAGCCTTGGCGGAGCAGGCAGAGCAGGAAGCCTTGGCGGAGCAGGCAGAGCGTGAAGCCTTGGCGGTGCAGGCAGAGCAGGAAGCCATGGCGGAGCAGGAAGCGTTGGCGGAGCAGGCAGAGCAGGAAGCCTTGGCGGAGCAGGAAGCCTTGGCAGAGCAGGAAGCCTTGGCGGAGCAGGAAGCCTTGGCAGAGCAGGAAGCCTTGGCAGAGCAGGCAGAGCAGGAAGCCTTGGCGGAGCAGGCAGAGCGTGAGGTTCATAAAAGTGTGTCACGCCCTTGGGAGGTTCTGCCGTGATCGCCACCTCCTTGGAAGGTTCTGCAGCTGGTGCTGCCAGCTCTGGAGGCACTGGCGCAGCAGACTCATGGTCAAACGAGGCCTCTGGAGTAGACTCGTGGACAGACGAGGCCTCTGTAGCACAGTGTGCAGCCCACACACTCAAAATGGCGATGGCCATCACAGGCAGCGGAGTGGATAGAGGGAGACCCGCCGGGCTATTGGGTACAGGGACCACCGGGATGCCAGCAGCTCTCACTGACATCATTGGTGGGTCCATCACACTTGCAATCATGACATGACGAGGCTCTGAAGGATAAGGTGAGGCATGGTGTGGCTCTGGCAGATCAGGCGAGGTATGGCGTGACTCTGGGATGGCAGCCATTTTGGGTGCAGACTCTGGGATGGTGGCAGGCATGGCGTGAGCAGGCCCTGGAGTGGCAGGCTTGGCGTGAGCAGGCCCTGAAGCAGCAGACATGATGTGAGCTGGCTGTGGCTTGGCAGACGTGACGTGAACAATACCAGACATGACGGTGGGGACGTGAAAGCACTGTTGTGTTGTGGGTACTGTGTGGTGGCAGGGTTCTTCATCCACAATCCCCACAGTAAACGAGGAACCACTCAAACGAAGTGCGAAATCAATATATTGTTCAAGAGTCCAGTGCGGTGTGTGCCGTGGCAGTAAATGAGAAATAGCATTAGATAGTCCAAAACGGAAAAAGTCCTTTAGTGCAACATCATTAAATTCTACCTGGTAGCACAGGTCACAAAATTCTGCCACAAAATCCTCAATCGAATGATTCTCTTGACGTAGTCCAAGGAGAGCAACTGTTGGGTTCATGTTTGGGTCACGTATTCTGTAACAAGTAGTCCACTGAACGATGAGATGTGATGATGAACCCAAGTGCAGTTTAATGAAACAGTGAAGTAATCCAGAAATCCCAACAAAAAAATGATAATCCAAACAATGACTTGACTTGACTTGAAAAGACTGAACAGACTTGGCATCCCAGGTAAAAAAAAAAGTGCACTAAAATGCACTTTATTTAAGTATACTTAGTACACTTTTCAGTAATGTACTAAAAGTGCTCTATTTTCGCACACTAATTTTGTACTTAATGTACTAAAAGATAGTATTAAGTATATGTTAAGATAAACTTAATACCATCTAAGTGTACTCAACTGTGCTATTTTGAGACACCCTGAAATTGAACTAAAATGTGCTTTTAACATACTATATCTGTATTTTAAAAAATATATTTAGTTAAAACTAGAAATACACTTGAACCCTATTTTTAAACATTTATAAATATATTTAAGACTAATTTAAAGTATAATAGTAATATATTAAAAGAATATTCAAAATGTGAAAAAAGTGTGCTAAAATACACTTTAAGTATACTTAGTACACTTTTCAGTAATGTACTAAAAGTGCTCTATTTTCGCACACTAATTTTGTACTTATTGTACTAAAAAATAGTATTAAGTATATGTTAAGATAAACTTAATACCATCTAAGTGTACTCAACTGTGCTATTTGAGACACCATGAAATTGAACTAAAATGTGCTTTTAACATACTATATCTGTATTTAAAAATATATATTTAGTTACAACTAGAAATACACTTGAACCCTACTTTTGAACATTTATAAATATATTTATGACTAATTTAAAGTATAGCAATAATATATTAAAAGAATATACAAAGTGTGAAAAATGTGTGCTAAAATACAATTTAAGTACACTTAGTGCACTTCCCTAATGTACTTAAAGTGCTCTATTTTCGGGCACTGATTTTGTACTTAATATACTAAAAGTTATTCTTAAGTACTCCTTAAGATAAACTTAAGATCATCTAAGTGTACTCAACTGTGCTATTTTGAGACACCATGAAGATGAACTAAAACGTGCTTTTAACATACTATCTCAGCATTTCCAAAAATGTATTTTGTTACCACTTATAATACATTTGAAACATATTTCATAAACCTTTAAATATACTAATTATACATAAAAAATAAACTTACTGATTATTTAAAATACAATAATAATATATAACAAATGTATACAAGGCGTATTTATAATGTATTGCCCACATGTTTTTTATTAATAAAAAATACACTTATTAATTATTTAAAATACATGAATAATATATAAAAAATGTATACAAAGCGTATTTATAATGTATTGGCCACATATATTCATTAATAAAAAATACATTTGTTGATTATTTAAAATACATGAATAATATATGACAAATGTATACAAAGCGTATTTATAATGTATTGCCCAAATATTTTTATTAATAAAAAATACACTTGATGATTATTTAAAATACATGAATAATATATGACAAATGTATACAAAGCGTATTTATAATGTATTGCCCAAATATTTTTATTAATAAAAAATACACTTGATGATTATTTAAAATACATGAATAATATATAATAAATGTATACATAGCGTATTTATAATGTATTTTTTATTAATAAAAATATGTGGGCAAGACATTATAATTACGCTTTGAATAAATTTATTATATATAATTGATATATTTTAATTAATTAATAAGTGTATTATAATGAATAAAAATGTATGGGCAATACATTATAAATACGTTGTCACGAAACGTGTAGGAAAGCAAAAAATAACGTCTTCAATAAAAAGTCTTCAATAAATCCTCAGGCAGAGTAACAATAGACAGGAATGGCGGGAGAAGACGTGCACACAACGAAGGAACATAGGTGTAACGCTTGTAGCCGGACAAAGAAACAAGGAAATCAAACAAACTTATAAAGGGGAGATAATTACAACAACAGGTGGAGGGGATCACACTAATGAGCAGGAAGACCAAAAAAGGGCATGGGAGAAACCAAACAGACAGTCCAATGGGGGCAACACTGGGAAAAACCAAGACAAACAGTCCAAGGGCGTGACATACACTTTGTATACATTTATCATATATTATTCATGTATTTTAAATAATTAAGAAGTGTATTTTTTATTATTAAACATATGTGGGCAATACATTATAAATATGCTTTGTATACATTTATTATATATTATTCATGTATTTTAAATAATCAACAAGTGTATTTTTTGTAATAAAAATATGTGGGAAATACATTATAAATACGCCTTGCATACATTTGTTATATATTTATGTATTTTAAATAATCAACAAGTGTATTTTTTATTGATAAAAATATCTGGGCAATACATTATAAATACGCTTTGTATACATTTGTTATATATTATTCATGTATTTTAAATAATCAGTAAGTTTATTTTTTATGTATAATTAGTATATTTAAAGGTTTATGAAATATGTTTCAATCCTATTAGAAGTGGTAACAAAATACATTTTTTGGAAATGCTGAGATAGTATGTAAAAAGCACATTTTAGTTCATCTTCATGGTGTCTCAAAATAGCACAGTTGAGTACACTTAGATGATCTTAAGTTTATCTTAACATATACTTAAGAATAACTTTTAGTATATAGAGTACAAAATTAGTGGCCGAAAATAGAGCACTTTAAGTACATTAGGGAAGTGCACTAAGTGTACTTAAATTGTATTTTAGCACACTTTTTTCACACTTTGTATATTCTTTTAATATATTATTGCTATACTTTAAATTAGTCATAAATATATTTATAAATGTTCAAAAGTAGGGTTCAAGTGTATTTCTAGTTGTAACTAAATATATTTTTTTAAATACAGATATAGTATGTTAAAAGCACATTTTAGTTCAATTTCATGGTGTCTCAAAATAGCACAGTTGAGTACACTTAGATGGTATTAAGTTTATCTTAACATATACTTAATACTATTTTTTAGTACAATAAGTACAAAATTAGTGTGCGAAAATAGAGTACTTTTAGTACATTACTGAAAAGTGTACTAAGTATACTTAAATAAAGTGTATTTTAGTGCACTTTTTTTTAACCTGGGAGAATTACCACACTCAAAATCAGTTTAAGTGTTAGTGCTAATAATGCATTTATATTAAGTGTACTTAAGTACAACTTTTGGGAAAATGTACTTCTACTACAGTACATTACTAATAGATTTTTAATAAAATCAATTTAATGTAAACTTAAAATTACCACACTCAAAATCAATTTAAGTGTTAGTGATAATAATGCATTCATATTAAGTGTACTTAAGTACAACTTTTGAGAAAATGTACTTCTACTACAATACATTACTAATAGATTTTTAATAAAATCAATTTAATGTAAACTTAAAATTACCACACTCAAAATCAATTTAAGTGTTAGTGATAATAATGCATTCACATTAAGTGTACTTAAGTACAACTTTTGGGAAAATGTACTTCTACTACAGTACATTATTAATAGATTTTTAATAAAATCAATTTAATGTAAACTTAAAATTACCACACTCAAAATCAATTTAAGTGTTAGTGATTATAATGCATTCACATTAAGTGTACTTAAGTACAACTTTTGAGAAAATGTACTTCTACTACAATACATTACTAATAGATTTTTAATAAAATCAATTTAATGTAAACTTAAAATTACCACACTCAAAATCAATTTAAGTGTTAGTGATAATAATGCATTCATATTAAGTGTACTTAAGTACAACTTTTGAGAAAATGTACTTCTACTACAATACATTACTAATAGATTTTTAATAAAATCAATTTAATGTAAACTTAAAATTACCACACTCAAAATCAATTTAAGTGTTAGTGATAATAATGCATTCACATTAAGTGTACTTAAGTACAACTTTTGGGAAAATGTACTTCTACTACAGTACATTATTAATAGATTTTTAATAAAATCAATTTAATGTAAACTTAAAATTACCACACTCAAAATCAATTTAAGTGTTAGTGATAATAATGCATTCACATTAAGTGTACTTAAGTACAACTTTTGGGAAAATGTACTTCTACTACAGTACATTATTAATAGATTTTTAATAAAATCAATTTAATGTAAACTTAAAATTACCACACTCAAAATCAATTTAAGTGTTAGTGATAATAATGCATTCACATTAAGTGTACTTAAGTACAACTTTTGGGAAAATGTACTTCTACTACAGTACATTATTAATAGATTTTTAATAAAATCAATTTAATGTAAACTTAAAATTACCACACTCAAAATCAATTTAAGTGTTAGTGATTATAATGCATTCACATTAAGTGTACTTAAGTACAACTTTTGAGAAAATGTACTTCTACTACAATACATTACTAATAGATTTTTAATAAAATCAATTTAATGTAAACTTAAAATTACCACACTCAAAATCAATTTAAGTGTTAGTGATAATAATGCATTCATATTAAGTGTACTTAAGTACAACTTTTGGGAAAATGTACTTCTACTACAATACATTACTAATAGATTTTTTATATATTAACTTATTTTAAACTCAAGATTAGTATGTAAACAGTGTACTAAAAATCAACTAATGTTTAAAGCATTTAAAGCACACTTTTGAAAAACACACTAATAAAACTCTTTTGGATGTTTTTTCTGTAGTGTACTTTATTGTAGTACACTAAAAAATTATTTAAGTATTACTGGTATTTAGTATACTTTTGTCAAGTGTACTAAAGTCCTACTGAAGTATAAACATACTTTTAATTAGTAAATTTATAGTGTATAACCATCAAACTTTTATTTAACACTAAAAAAAAACAATGTACTAAAAATGTATTTGCGGGTATTTAAGTGTATTTTAATTGCATTTAAGTATATTTTTTTTTCACCTGGGCTATTAGACCAATAGCATCACGTTCAAAAATGACCAACGAGTTTCGATATTTGTCCTTTTTTAAACTTGACTCTTCTGTAGTTATATACAGGGTGGCCGCGGATCCTTAAAAAGTCTTAAAAAGTCTTAAATTCCGTTGTCCTAAAATAAGGCCTTTAAATGTCTTAATTTGTCTTAAATCTAAATCCAAGGGTCTTAAATTTTTTACACTTTGAAAAGGAAAAGTTTATCGTTTTGAGGAGAATCTCCTGTGCAGGTTCTAAATCTGTTCTGTTGCTAGACACGCGCTTGCTTGACAACGCCTCAGTGTTGCCAGATTTAGCGGGTTTCCGCCCAACTACACGCATTTGAATCGCAGATTAGCTGTTAAGTTTAACCATCATAGAGTAAAAGTTTATAATTAGCACATGTTTTTACGTTGCCGCACACAACTGGCGCGAGCACGCGCAGAGAGAGAGAGAGGAGAGAGAGGCGCGCGGCGCGATTCACACAGATTGATTCCTCTTTAACTGCTATTTGAACGGAAACGTACATACCAAGTCATGTCTTAATACCCGTTTTGGTATTCTGTTTAACAGTCGTTTATGTCTTCAGTGAACCGAAACAGCTGAGAAAGAGATGCGTGCCAGTATTCGGTTTGGGCATTTGGCCTTAAAGAGACAGCGTCCTATAAATACCTGCAGTGAGAAACAATAGGTTACTGTCGTAACCCCGGTTCTCTGAAACATCGAGTGGAGAGATCCACCTATGGGAAGGGCATCCGTACCTGACCTCTGCAGAAGCATCCAATTGCACCAAGTCTGGCTTGACAGACAGGAGCGCGTGCCCACTGGCAGGTAAGGGACCACCCCTTACCGGGCGAATAAAACCAATGCACGCGCTACCTTTCCTCAGTGAGCATATTCGCTTCTCGCAGCAAGCGGGGCAAACTTGGTGGATCTCTCCACTCGATGTTTCAGAGAACCGGGGTTACGACAGTAACCTATTGTTCTCTTTCATCATCTCGTGTTCGAGATCCACCTATGGGAGATATGGACAGCTCCCCGGTTGCCCAATACACCCACAGTGAGGCCCTGTAAGCCAGAGGACGGTCACCTGGAGAGGCGGTGCTTGACACGTCACCAAGGATCAGACCCCCATAATGAGCATGAATACCAGCCGTGCAAGAATGAACTGTGGTAACATGCACATAATAAGGCCACACACCTCATGCTGATATATTAATAATAATATATGCACACATAATAAAGATGTGGGAGGGGGGGGGGGGGGGGGGGGGGGGGCAGATGACTTGCTTAGAAACATGAATAAGCTGAGTTGGACCACTCAAGCCTAAGGTGTTAAGGGTCCGAGGGCGCAACCCAACGAAGAACCCACACCTAAAACAGAATGAGCTACCGGGGTCTGGGTGACATCCAGCCGGTAGTATCTGACAAATGTATGTGGTGAGGCCCAGCTTGCAGCGGCACAAATGTCCTGCAAGGAAACCCCGTTAAACAGAGCCCAGGAGGCTGCCACGCCTCTAGTGGAGTGAGCTCTGAGGCCCTCTGGAGGACGCACTCCCTTAGATTCATATGCCAAGGAGATGGCTTCCACAAGCCAATGAGAGAGGCGTTGCTTAGAAATGGGATTCCCTGTGTTAGGGGGGGCCCAAGAAATGAAGAGCTGGTCGCTCCTTCTGAAAGCGCTGGTCCTGTCAATGTAAACCCGTAAAGAGCGAACAGGACATAAAGCGTTCAGCCTCTTATCCTCTGAAGAGGAGAAAGGAGGAGGATGAAAAGCGGAAAGCTGAATCACCTCACACGCAAATGCTGGGAAGCATTTTGGCATAAAGGCTGGGTTAGGCCTTAGAAAGACCTTATCTCCATTGATGGAGAATTTAGTGCATGAGGAATGGACTGAGAGTGCATGCAAGTCACTGACACGTTTGGCTGATGCCAGTGCCAGGAGCAGAGCTGTCTTAAGAGACAGAAGCTTAAGAGAAATGTCTCCCAGCGGTTCAAAAGGGTATTGAGACAAGACCCCCAGCACCATGGAGAGGTCCCATTCTGGAATCACTTTTTTAGTGACTGGAAGGGAGCGGCGGGCGCCTTTCATAAATCTACGAATGAGGGGGTGTTGCCCCACTGTCGTGCCATCGAACCCAACATGACATGCGGCGATAGCCGCCAAGTAAACCTTAATAGTGGAAAAAGATCTTCCACCATCGATAAGGTCTTGCAAAAAGCTCAAAATAGCAGTGAATGAGCACTGATACGCTATCAGCTGGCGCTCATCGCACCACTGCTCAAAAACACGCCACTTGCAGTTGTAAAGAGAGCGTGTGGAGGAGGCTCTGGCATTCTGAATGGTAGCGACAACACGTGGGGGGAGCCCCAACGTGTTTAAGTTCGCCCTCTCACGGGCCAGGCCCATAGAGCCACCCTGTCTGGGTGGGGATGGTAGATCTCCCCGTTCGCTTGAGACAGGAGGTCTGTGCGTAGCGGGAGTGGCCACGGCTGTGCATACAGAAGAGGAATTATCTGTGCCAGCCATGGAGATTTGGGCCATCTGGGTGCTATCAGAATGAGCGTCAGGCTCCGTTCTTTCACCCTGGCCAGAGTGGGCGCTATTAACGATAGCGGAGGAAATGCGTAGAGAAGCACTTTGGGCCATGGATGGGCCAGTGCGTCCACGCCGAGGGGGGCGTCCTCGTCCCGTAGCGAGAAGAACATAGGGCACTGGGCGTTTTCGTGCGAGGCGAAGAGATCGACGGTCGCCTGACCGAATCTCCTCCACAGTAGCCCCACTATCTGAGGGTGGAGGCGCCAATCCCCATAGAGTGGGTTCCCCCTCGATAGAAGGTCTGCTCCTCTGTTCAGAACGCCTGGGACGTGAGTCGCCCGTAACGACAGGAAGTGTCGCCTGCTCCATACTAACAGCCTGTGAGCTAGAGCATGGAGCTTTGAAGAGCGCATCCCCCCTTGACGGTTGATATAAGCCACGGCTGTGGTGTTGTCGCAACGCACCAGCACGTGATGCCCTTGCAGGCGGGGCAGAAAGTGATTCAGAGCTTTCCAAACCGTGAGGAGCTCCAAATAATTTATGTGGGCTGAGTGAAGTGTGTTTGGCCACACACCGTTCACTGTTCTGCCCTCCTGTGTGGCACCCCACCCTGTTAAGGAGGCATCTGTCGTCACAACTTTGCGCATCATGATTGCCCCGAGGGGAGTTCCATGAGCGTAAAACTCCACATTCCTCCAGTGGCGCAGCGCTGCAGTGCAAGCGCGCGTCACCGAGACAGAGCGGCAGAGATCGCGTAATGGGCTGAGATGAAGAGATAAAACCCACTTCATGAACGCCCTCATTCTCAGCAGGCCTAAAGGCAGGACATGGACAGCCGAAGCCATAAGACCCTGTAGTCTGAGACATGTGCGATACTGTACCCTCGCCCCTTCTCTGAAAAGCGAGAGGCATTTCAGAAGAGAGAGAGTGCGCTGTTGCGAGAGCCGTGCGCGCATTGTTATAGAGTTCAGCTCCAGCCCCAGAAAAATCACATTCTGCGAAGGAGTGAGATTGCTCTTGCTCACGTTCACTCTGAAGCCGAGCGCTGTGATGTGAGCGAGCACACGGGCAGTGCTTTGTATCGCTTCCTCTCTCGAATCGGCTAAAATCAGCCAATCGTCTATGTACGTCAGGATTCTGAGTCCCGCTGCTCTCAGCGGAGCGAGTCCTGCCTCCACACACAGACAGAACGTCCTCGGGCTGAGTGAGAGCCCGAAAGGAAGAACTGTGAACTCGTAACAAACGCCTTGGTAGGCGAAACGAAGGAATTTTCTGTGTGGAGGATAGATGCTTATGTGGAAAAAGGCATCTTTCAGATCGATCACTGTAAAAAACGCAGTGTGATTTACGGATCTTAAAAGAGAGGAGTGGCTCAACATTCTGAAATTGTATTTCCTGAGATGTTTGTTCAACACTCTGAGATCCAGAATAGGGCGGAGAGAACCGTCCTTCTTCGGGACTAGGAAATAACGGGAGTAAAACCCCTGACTGCTTGAGTGCTGTGGTACCACTTGCACCGCCCCCTTCTCGAGAAGAGCGGAGATTTCGTCTTTCAGAATGTGAGCGGAGCTCTCTTCCGTGTGAGAAGAGATAACTCCGTTGAAAAGAGGGGGCTTTGTGGCAAACTGAAGTCTGTACCCCTTCATTATAGTACGAATCACCCATTCGGGAGCTGACACTGACCGCCAGGCTGCGACCTGATTCATTAGAGACCCCACACAAACCGGAGAGCAGCTTTGGGCTGCTAATACGCCCGGATCGCTCATATGTGATGCAATGGCGCCATCTAGCGGACAGACTAGGGACGGCGTGCAGGGAACCGGAGAGATGTTCTCTCGCTGAAACGAATTTATTAGATTCGTTTCTTTCAGTGTGTTCTTTGTGTTTTGTGTGTTGGGGAACACTGGGGCCGAAGCCTTTATTTGTTTGGTCTGGGGAACAATGAAAGTGCTGTGTGGTGACAGTGCTTGTGCACATTCCCTGACAACTGACCCCCTGAACGTGGGGGGATAACACATAACAGCCACTGAACACTCTGGCTGTGGAAGGTGGCCAGCCCTTCCATGGGAGAGCCTCTGTCTTTTGGACGAAGGCTCCGGGGCAGGTAGAGAGTCCATAGAGCTTGCGGCTCGCGAACACGGGCTCTCCGGCCCCAGCTGGTGAACATCAGGCAGGCCGCTTGCGTTTCGAGTCGGAGGGGGTGGGGTTGGGGGGTTTCCCGGCCGCAGCTGCAGCTGCAGCAGAAGACGGCCTACCCCAGGGTTTTGCGGCGGAAGGATTGTTCTGCCGCGGAGGAGGTTTGTTACGGTGTCTCTCCCTACTCTGATGCGGGGTTCGCCCCGTAACAGGAGGGTTGGGCACACGCGCAGTGGGCAACTGGCGCGACGCACCTGTCTTCCTCGGAAGGCATAATTTGAAAGCCTCGTCCTCCTTCTTCTTATCATCACACCGCTGCTGCATCATAGCCACGGCGGGACCAAAGAGAGCCTGACCAGGCTCGACGGGGGCGCCTGCGATGCGCCTCTTCTCACTGTCGGGGAGTCCTGACAGGTTGAGCCAGAGAGCGCGCTCCCCCACCACAGAAAGCGCCATGGCGCGCCCGCTGGCTTGGACAGCCTGGCGAGCGTTACGGAGGACGAGGTCGTTAACCATAAGGATCTCCTTCCATAGGGTAGGCGAGGGCGATCCTTTGTCCAGCTGTTGCCCCAAATCATCTAGATTTTCCGCCTGGTAAGCGGAGAGAAGGGAGGACACGTTTAGCGCTCTGACTGCCAAGGCCGACGATTTATAGGCCGCTTGGTGAACAGAGGCGGAAAAACGGTCCATCTTGCTTGGCAGCACCGGCTTAGGGGGGGCGAGCAGCCCGCCCTGAGCGGGGTTGAGGTGTCTGGCGATTGACGGCTCAACAGCGGGGGGGTCGCCCATGCCGAGAGTCGCCATATCCTTTACCTCTAAACCCGTCAAGCCGTGCTTAAAATCAAGCGGATCGGTCCAGTAGTGCCGCATGTGCTTAGCGCACGCTGGAAGGACGGGAAAAAGCTGTTTCCTCGGGCCGGGAGGGGGTCCCAGCACCTTCCCATCATACACGTCCCTCTCCTGGTCGGTGGCGCTCTGTGGGGCCGGCCACTCGATGTTGAGACGAGCAGCCGCTCGTTCGCACACCTCCAGGAGAATAGACTGGGGAACGGCCGCGGGGGGATTAACCTGGGCGACACCAGAGAGCGGGATGGCCTCCTCGTCCTCTGAGACTCCAAGCAAGCCCGCGTCGTCATCATCGCCGGAACCGGCCGGTTCATCGACGAACGGAAGGTTTCCCGAGAAAATATCTTCCTCGGGAAACGCAGGATTAGGCAGCTCAGCCCAATTGAGAGACGTCGCGCCCTGGGAGGCCCCCGGAGGCGCGTCGCCGTCACCGTGTCCCCCATCCGAGTCTGAAAGGCCGGGTTCCAGACACTGGGTAGCCGCAACCTTCAAGCGACGTCGCAAGAGCTTCTTGGGAAGCAGAAGACAATGACTGCAATTCTCCGGATTAGCCAAAGCTTCCTCAGCATGCTTAAAACCCAAGCATACCACGCAGAACTCGTGAGAGTCCTTGGCGGCAATGAGAGCTCCACACGCGGCCGGGCAGGCCCGTGATGAGATGCTCCCGGGAGTAGCAGATTTGGAGAGCGACATCTCGGAGAAAAACTCGGAAAAATCCGTGGCGGGCAGCCGTGGAAGGGAGATATATAAAGAGCGTGGGCAGCTCACAGAGGCAGAACACAGCTAACCTGGCTGAAAAGACGACTGTCACGTCTGGCGGAGGCTGATCAGTAAAGATATGTCCTCCTGAAGACACTCTGTGCGCAGTGTAATCCAGCCGAACTGTGTAAGTGCAGAGATCGCGAGAAGCGAATGTCAACTGAGGAAAGGTAGCGCGTGCATTGGTTTTATTCGCCCGGTAAGGGGTGGTCCCTTACCTGCCAGTGGGCACGCGCTCCTGTCTGTCAAGCCAGACTTGGTGCAATTGGATGCTTCTGCAGAGGTCAGGTACGGATGCCCTTCCCATAGGTGGATCTCGAACACGAGATGATGAAAGAGAACACTAGTTATTTTACAATTAATTATTAAATTTCCCCTCCTGAATACTAGTGTTATTGATTTTATTACTAACTTTATGTTGTATTCATTTACACTTGTCATTTGTGTAATTGTTCTTGTTTTGTTACTGAACTTTAGTTCAGATAGTAGTTTTTGCTGTGGATGAGAAGTAGCCTACCTAAAGTAAGCATTCAGTAATTAGGAAAAAACAAACTTTTTTTTTTTTTTTTTTTTGCTGATCCGAAAAATGATCCGATCCATGACTCAAAATCCGTGTTTGTTACACTGTTACATTGGCTTCAAAGTGTGTGAGAGCCTTGACTTTGTCATGGAATAGAAAATAATTTCTTCTTCTGGAATAGTGTTTTCATTCCCAAGAATAATCAGTTAAATAAAATAATAATTTAAAATATCTTCATAGTTTTGTGCTAGACTTTTGCGGGACTTTCAATTTGGTCTTAAATTTTGTTTGAAAATGGTATTAAAAAGTCTTATAATGTCTTAAATTTAACTTGGTCAAACCTGTAGACACCCTGTATATAGTGTACTAAAACCGGTGGAAATGCAAAGCTGCGAGTTTCTAGGCTGATAAGATTAGGAACTACACTCCCATTCCCGCGTAATAGTCAAGGAAGTTTGCTGCCGTAATAAGGCTGAAGCAGGAGCAGTAATACCACGCAGCACATGTGCAAATGCTAAACTAGCTGGGAACTCATTTCTGATAATACTCCGCCTGCTTCGGCCATATTACGGCAGCAAACTTCCTTGACTATTACGCCGGAATGGGAGTGTAGTTCCTAATCTTATCAGCCTAGAAACTCGCAGCTTTGCATTTCCACCGGTCTTAGCACACGATATAACTGCAGAAGAGTCAAGTTTTAAATACAACAAATATGGAAACTCGTTGGTCATTTTTGAACGCGATGCTATTGGTCTAATAGGATTCAATGATCTATGCTAAGCTATGCTAAAAGTGATATCGCCAGAACAGGAGAACGGCTGAGTGGATTTCAAAACGGTAAAAATCAACTTATTAACTCGGGGGGAGTTGGAGAATGAGCCTATTTCCAAAAAAAGTGGAGTGTTCCTTTAATCTTGCTTCCTAATAACTGCATTATCATTGGCAGAAGCATCTGTTATTAGCTCTAAAATCTTTTGGAATTAGCAACAGAGGCTTGTGATGAAATGCATAAGAAATTAGTCATACATACAGTAGCATTTTAGGACAAAAACCTGACAAATGTCTTCAAATACTTCATCTGAACAATGTCTTGAGATGGTAACACAAGTGTGGTAGTATAAGTGGAATTATTAGAGGTCTAACTATACTGCAATATGAAATGAAGTAGCATCTGTGTCCAAATACGGTTTGAGGCTATAATATATTAAAAATACCATAGCATTACCATCTGATAACATGGAGCCATCCATAGTACTTAAAATGACAGTCTGAGCGATGTCACTGCTCACTGATCCACATCCCCTGAAGATCCCGGCTATAGAGACAGCCGGGGAGGACACTGTTTACAAAACACTAGAAATTCCATTTCCTAGGAATACATGACTCCCCTGTGGTAACATCCTAACAAATCACACAGCTGATGAACAACAGGGGTACAATGAAAGTGAGCTGCAGCACAGTCCTTGACAATGATGTAGGCTAGTCTGTTTGAGCATGGATGAATGGAATTATTCTGGTTTTCATACAATCTTTGTGTCTCTTTTTGCACCAGTTCAGAGGTCGCCTTGTGAGTTCATAGGGCTTAAAAGCATTTTTAGACACTGATTCAGTGAAACACAAATAAACCTCAGTGAACGGAAAACTATTTTTGAACGTGACAAGCATCATCGGGATGGCTGAAGAATGTGTGGCTGCATGAGTGTGTCGTGATAGAGGAAAATATGCGTGTGTGTGTGCAGAAGGAATGCTGCAGTGCTTCTGCTGTCAAAGCTGGGATTGTTCGCAAATATGCTTTCTCTTTACTACTTTATTTTAAAAAACAAAACAAAATTTATACTAATAATATAAAAATAAAAGCAAATACAAAATATTCAAGGGATAGATCTCCCGAAAATGAAAATTCTGTCATTATTTACCCTCAATTGCTTCGAACCTGTAAGACCTTTTTTCATTTTCGGGAACACAAATTAAGATATTTTTGATAAAATTCGAGCGCTTCAATGACCCTTCATAGATAGCAATGCAACTGACATGTTCAAGACCCAGAAAGGTTGTAAGGACATAGTTAAAATACTCCATGTGACATCAGTGGTTCAACCTTAGTGTTTTGAAGCTACGAGAATAAAGATAACCAAAAATAAAGACTCTTAATCAAACCCCTTTGACTTTAATCTTAAATTATATAAATTCACAATTGTAAGAAAAAGTCAGAATTAGGAGAGAAAAACTCACAGTTGTGACTTTTTTTTTAGAATTGCGAGATGTAAACTCTCAATTTTGACTTCATTTTCAGAATTGTGTGATTAAAAATTCACATTTCTGACTTTTTTCTCAGAATTGTGTGATATAAACTCAAAATTGCAAGACCAAGTCAGAATGCAAGATGTAAACTCTCAATTCCGACTTTTTTTTTCAGAATTGCGTGATAAAAATTCACATTTCTGACTTTTTTCTCAGAATTGTGTGAAATAAAGTTAGAATTGCGAGAAATAAAGTCAGAATTGCGAGATGTAAACTCAATTCAGACTTTTTTCTTAGAATTGTGTGATATAAACTCAAAATTGTGAAAAATAGTCAGAATTGCAGGATGTAAACTCAAGTTGGACTTTTTCCTCAGAATTGTGTGATATAAACTTAAAATTGCAAGAAATAAAGTCAGAATTGGAGATAACTCGCATTTTTGAGTTTTTTTTTTCTCAGAATTGTGTTATATAATCTCAAAATTGTGAGAATTAAAGTCAGAATTGTGTAATATAAACTCACAACTGCAAGAAGTAAAGTCAGAATTGCGAGATGTAAACTCCCAAGTCTGACTTTTTCTCAGAATTGTGTGATATAAAATAATTCACAATGGCAAGAAATAAAGTCAGAATTGGGAGATAACTCGCATTTCTTAGAATGTTTTTTTCTTAGAATTGCATGACAAACTCACAATTGCGAGAAATAAAGTCAGAATTGCAAGATATAAATTCACTATTCTAACTTTTTTCTCAGAATTGGGTGAACTATCTCCTTAATAAATACTATCATGGTGTATAAATAATATTAAATTAACTTTAAATCAAACCAAACACCTTAATCTTGAATGTTTTGTTGCCGTTAGACAGCAGCATCTAGAAATGTGCTTATTTGTTTACACTGATGAAAAAGCTCACATAAACCCTGCTGTCATGGCATGATCAAAGCAAGCAGGTGTGCGAACCCCTAGACTGAGTGAAATAAATTTCAAAGGGAAGCCCAAATAATACTTAGTGTAGGTTGAAGGGTTAGGGTTTAAGGTTAAAGCTATGGTTAGTCTTCACCTAAAACCTCAGCAGGTGTGAAATGTCTTTGAATAAATTGTTGAATGCCCTGATTTGTTGAACAATAACAAACAATGCAATTCAATGCAACAACCCACCGCTGAGGTTTAGAAGTAGAGCAGCTGCCTCTCACACCCTCTTGATATGGCTTTATCTCATGGCCATATCCTGCCTTCATTTTAGATCTGGAATGAGTCCAGGGGCAAATGTTGCACTTCCAAGTGCCCTGACGCCCCTGTAGAATGTCGAGATAGATCTGTCTGCCCCCTTTCCCTGGGGGACCGTATCATCACACACCCCTTAGAAGTGCATGTCAGCAGGCCGGCAGCGTGTCTCCCTTCTGACAGACTTAAGAAGCCAAAGCCTGAGTTTCATCCAGTGAAGAGACAAAATAGAAGTAAATTGAGACTAAGGCATGAGAAAGAATAAAGTAGATTAAATAAAGAGATTCCTAACTAAAATTTTAATTCTGTTACTCGCCCTCATGTCTTTCTTATGAAAGCCCTTTTCCACCACTAAATAAAAAATAATTATTGCGACTTTTTATCTCACAATAAAAACTTTTTTTCAGAATTGTGTGTTGTGAACTCGCATTTGCGAGTTATGAAGTCAGAATTGCGAGAAATAAAGTCAGACGTGTGACATATAAACATGCAATTTTTTTGTGACTTTTTTGTGAGAAATAAAGTCAGAGTTGCATGATTTAAACTCAAAATTGCAAGAAATAAAGTCAGACTTGCGAGATATAAATGGGCAATTCTGACTTTCTCGTAGAATTTCTGATAAAAACTTAGAATTATGAGAAATAAAGTCAGAATTGCGAAAAATAAAGTCAGAGCTGTGAGATATAAATATGCAATTCTGACAATTTTCAGAATTGCGTGATATAAACTTAGAATTGTGAGAACTAAAGTCATAATTGCTGATAAAAACCTGCAATTCTGACTTTTTCTCAAAATTTTATGATAGAATTGAGAAAATTGAGAAAAAATAAAGTCAGAATTGCGAGATATAAATGTACAGTTCTGACTTTTTCTCAGAATTGCGTGAAATAAACTTGCAATTCTGACTTTTCTCAGAATTGCATGATATAAACTTAAAATTGGGAGAAATAAAGTCAGAATTGCTTGATATAAACTTAGAATCGTGAGAAATAAAGTCAGAATTGCGAGATATAAATGTGCAATTCTGACTTTTTCTCAGAATTGCATGATATAAACTTAAAATTGGGAGAAATAAAGTCAGAATTGCGAGATATAAACTTAGAATCGTGAGAAATAAAGTCAGAATTGCGAGATATAAACTTAGAATTGGGAAAAATAAAGTCAGAATTGCGTGATATAAATGTGCAGTTCTGACATTTTCTCAGAATTGCATGAAATAAACTCAGAATTGCACGATATAAACTCATAATTGTGAGAAATAGTCAGAATTGTGAGATAAAAACTCAATTCTGACTTTTTTTCTCAGAATTGCGTGATATAACTTTGAAATTGCGAGAAATAAAGTCAGAATTGTGAGATATAAACTCAAAATTGTGAGAAATAAAGTCAGAATTGCGAGATATAACTGGGCAATTCTGACTTTTTCTAAGAATCCCTGATAAAAACTTAAAATTGTGAGAAATAAAGTCAGAATTGTGAAATATAAACATGCAGTTCTGACATTTTCTCAGAATTGTATGATATAAACTTAGAATTGGGAGAAATAAAGTCAGAATTACGTGATATAACCTTAAAATTGCGAGAAATAAAGTCAGAATTGTGAGATAACTCAATTCTGACTTTTTTTCTCAGAATTGCATGATATAAACTCGAAATTGCGAGAAATAAAGTCAGAATTGTGAGATAAAAGTCAGAAGTGAGTTTATATCTTGCAATTCTGACTTTCTATCTTGCAATTCTGACTTTCTATCTTGCAATTACCTTTTTTTATTTAGTGGTGGAAACAAATAACTGAATAGGTGAGCAAATAAAAGAATATTGATTTTTGGATGGACTATCCTTTTAAGATTGAACTAAATAGAAATTACTGAGACAGAATGAGACTGAATAAGAAGAAAAATGAGACTGAAAGTCACTAAATGGTCCTGAATGAGAAAAAAGACTGAACAAACCAGACTGAGACTGAACTTGGTCGAATAAATAAGACATATTGTGATGGAATAAGGTAGAATAAAAGGTTAGTTCATTCAAAAATATCTTATGTTCCACAGAACATAAAGATGAGCAAATAATGACACAATATTCATTTTTTTTGGGTGGAGTATCCCTTTAAATCTGAACTAAACAGACTAAATGAGGAAAAAGTGAGACTGAAAGTTGCCAAATGTGCCAGCATGAGACTAATTAGACAGAATGTCATGCCAGATTAGGCTAAAAAATAAGACAGAATGCAGAAGGAAGTTAAGTCATACGGTTTTGGAATGACATAAAAGTTAGTAAATTACGGAGTTTCATTTTTGGCTGGACTGTCCCTTTAAGACTGATCTTAGATTGAATTAATGAGACAAAATGTCGCTAAATGAGAAGAAAATAGACTGAATGTTATCGAGACTGAACCAGGCAGAATAAATGAGACTGAACATAACCAAATGTGATGTTAGACTCAAGTTATGAGACTGAATGCAGCAGAATATATGAGACAAAATGAGGCAAAATCAAAAGATAGAATGAGACCCAATGGGGTGAGAGGTGAGAAAAGAAGGATATCATTGCATGCTGCTGGCACTCAGGAAATAACTCACGTGTGAGTATGTGGGTCACATTATTATTAGAGCAAGTGTGAGCAGTGATCTAAACAAGTGCAGTGATGCTATTCCCACTGTACACAGAAATGTGTTAAGACTCTCTTCAGCCCCGCAACGATGCCAATTTTGATTCTCCCTCTGACCTACTTTAGCCATAGCCTTTTTTGGCTGAAAACCCGACCACCTGGTCCGGTCTAAGAAGTTGCTGTTGCTGCTGTATTTAAAGCACATCTGCATCATTTGGATGTTTTTGGCTGGTCTTTTTACAGGTGCAATATCCCATGCATGGGCAGGTCAAGCTTTCCTCTCTTGGGTGGTTCGGATTTTTCCTCCTCTCTTGGGTGTTTTAGGCCTAAGCTTTCAATCTTTCAGATTCCTCCGACCACAAACGACCCTGTTGGACAATGTTCTAAATGATTAAAGACAAATACCGCACTCGGCCCAATTTGAGGTTTCCAGTGTGTTACATAAAGCAACCCTTAATTACACTCTGCTGCTCTGCTGCTTTTGGAGGAACCAGGGTGGAGCGAAGTCTCTTTCGCCTCAGCTTCATGCTTTTTACACCCTCCAAGGCTTCTGTTCTCAAGCTCCTGTTGTCTTTGGCTTTCTGCGTGCAAGTTATGTTAGACAGAGGAATGTATCTGAGGAATTTCAGAAGCTCATTTCTGGTCAAACAGTTGAGTATGTGCCTTGAAGAACAGAGGAACCAGGTGTCGGGTTGCTTTGAGATTCTCAGCCCTTGTTTTGCGGTGTGTGGGAATTTGCTCAACATATTCTGCAGTGCAAAATCTCACATGTCGTAATGACAGCCATGTGCACGAATGGAAAGAGGTTTCACAAGCCTAACCAGCAAATAACAGCCACATGGTTCAGGAATACAACAATTTTTCGATCTTATGTCATCTACGCTTTCGAAAATGAGGGGGAATTTTTGAGGAATGCCTTAAAAAACAAGGTTCTTCAATGGCATTGATGGTTTCAACATCCATGGAACGTTTTCATTGGACAAAAGCTTAATTAGATTTTTCAAATGTTCTGTAAGAACTGTAAAAGAAAGGTTCTTTGGGAAATGGCTTCGCTGTGAAAATTCCTTTTTGGAACTTTGGAGTTTATAAAGAACCTTTTGTGTAATAGAAAGATTCCATTGATGTTAAAGGTTCTTTACGGAACTATAGATACCAATAAAGAACCTTTATATTAAGAGGCTTTACTCAAGAAACATACCCTTAAGAAAATACTCTACACTATTTGCATGTCAGTTGTGACCCTGGACCACAAAACCAGTCATAAGGGTCAATTATGACTGGTTTTTGACATTTGTACATCATATGAATGCTGAATAATTAAGCTGTCCATTGATGTATGGTCTGATGAATCATTGATGAATCTGAGGGTGCAAAAAATGTTACTGAGAAATAGTTGTCCAAGTTGTCCAAATCAAGTTCTTAGCAATGCATATTACTAATCAAAAATTAAGTTTTGATATATTTACAGTAGGAACTTTACTAAATATCTTTATCTTTACCTAATATCCTAATGATTTTTGTCATTAAAGAAAAGTCAATGCAATGTATTTTTGGCTATTGCTACAAATATACCCGTGCTACTTAAGACTGGTTTTGTGGTCCAGGTTCATCATTAAATAATCATTTGTTATCATGCACATATACCTGCCAAAAATCATCTAGCTTTACCTTCTCCTGTGCCTTTGCCGATTAATGTCCCTGTTTTCTTCACCCTGTGGTCGCCGTCCCGGAGGTGCCTTGACCCAAACTGTTAGTCAGCTTCTGGGTGGTGCAGCGTGTTGCCGTTTTCGTCTTCTCTCTCACTCTCTCTCTCTTTTTCTGCCCTTGAGGGTTTACTTCTCACAGGCAGGACGTCTGCTGGACAGCTGTTTGAGAATTCCTCCTCTGAAGCGGTGCGGCGTGTCTCCGCTTTGCTTTGCTCCTCCTTTCTCTGCCTGCAGCACCTGTCTCTGCCTGTCTGCAGACGCCGGCCGTTGAAATCCAATTCGCTCGTCTTCTGCAGTCCCGACCCCGCCGGAGCTGCGGCAGTATTTCCTGGAGAGACAGACAGCGCTTGCTTAAGGGAGGAGGAACATGAATGTGGAGTGTGGAGTCTCTCCTACTGTGCTTCACAGCTGCTCAACGTCAAAGTCCTTCCCTTCCAAAACCGAGAGGAAGAAATACAACATCCCTCTCTCTCTTTCTCTCTCTTTCGTCTTGTCACTCCCCACCTCCCTTCTCACACACGCTCTCACACGTTTCTTCTTTCTATCAGTTCTCACATGGTTTTACCTTCCTTAATCCCATTTGATTCTGTCATTCTGCAATTTATTTCTGCTGACTTCAGCATCTTTGTCTCATTTGCTACCTCAGAATTTGCCAGACACCATTACAACATCTGAGAGGAGCAATGCAACATTGCTGTCGATACATAGAACGTTTTTGATCACTTATAGAGAAGCTGTTTCTTTTTGCAGCTGCACTGTAAACCTCTGTGGAGCTTCTCGTCACCCTCAACCCAAAATAGGTTTCCTTGGCAACATATAGTGCTCTGCAGTGAGCTCACGTTTGACAGGATTAGGAGGGGGTGCAGCGAGTCTATCCTGCTCGTGCGTGGGTGTGTGTGTGAGAGAAAAACTGGCGTAAGCTCTGTTTCAAATGCTATATTTAGTGAGCTCCCTACCTGCATGGGAGAGACATTATAAGCGTAAAGCTGTTCACACTCTTAAAAATAAAGGTGCTTCACAATGCCATAGAAGAACCTTTTTTGTCTAAATGGTTCCATAAAGAACTGTTAACATCTTTAGAACCTTTCTGTTTCACAAAAGGATCTTTGTGGCGAAAAAAGGTTCTCCTGATTCTAAAAAGGTAAGAAAGAGATGGTTCTTTAACCCTCTGGGTCTCTTCGGTCATTTTTAACCGAAAAATTGTATGTTTTGAAATTTCGTAGCTTCATCTGAATGAGTTGACACTTGGTGACTTTTGTTGCATTGGCTATGTGAGCACACAAAAAAAAATCACTGACATGATCAGGATATGTTAAAGGGTAAAAAAAAAAGTCACACTTGGCTCCTTCGTGGTCAAAAATGGCTGAAATATGAAAAAATGCAATACTTCAGAGAATCTTTTGGTGGTACAAGCTACAAATCAGCCACTGTGCTGAAAAAAGTGTTCAGCAAACAAGGAGTGACAATCTAAAACATCAAGAGTGCAAAACTGACACCCACGCACACACACACAGAAAAAGAGAGAAATGAACTGGTAAGACTGCATCAGAGCAAATTTTGAGCATATGTGAAATAAAATTAATACATTTTTGAGTTTTAATCTTTTTAATGCTACCAGATGACACAATTCTCACTTCAAAAAAAAAAAAAAAAAAGGATTTTAAATGCTTTCACTCTATTTGTGTTACACCAGGCCAGCAGAGGGAGCTCTTATCCACACTGACTGTTGCTGCTCCCTCTGCTGCCTCTATGGTAGCTTCCTGTTTGTCAGCCATAAAAGCCAGCTCAACACACTTACACACTGCAAAGTATTGATTTGCTATTGTGGACTCTACTTAGCGTTTTTCCCTGTTTCATTTCCTGGTTTTCCTAGTTCAGTTCTGTTTGTTTCTAGTCTAGCCATAGTTTATTCCAGTTTCATAGTTTATTGTTATTTCTCACGTTGGACGGCTCTTCTGGATTTTGACCCTCTCGCCTGGTTTTTGGACTACCCCTTCGGATTATCTTGTTTGCCCCTGTTTGCTGGTGTTTGAGCTCTGCTTGTTTCGACCACAACTTTCAATAAAGCTTTGCATATGGATCCGCTCGCCTCTCACTCCCTGTTACAATTTGAATGGGGAAGGTTGCATTTATTGAAAACTAATAAATAATTAAATACAAAAACAATATTAATTCTAGTGGAAAAAAAATGTTCATTTAAATTGTATAAATATTGCATATTATCATAAAAACTCCTCAAAATTCTAACTAATAATCACAAAATATTATTGAACAAAAATGTATTTCGTATTTCATTGATTTCCTGAAGGAAAAAAAGTTACTTTTTAAGGCTTCGGTCATTTTTGACCGCGAAGGAGCCAAGTGTGACTCCTAAATGAAGAGGCCCAGAGTTAAAGAACCCTTGACTAAATGGCTCTTTGTGAAACCAAAAATGGTTCTTCTATGGCATCACTGTAAAGAACCCTTTAAAGCACCTCTATTTTTAAAAGTGTAGGAATGACTTGTGGGCAGCTTATAAGGGAATATCAAATGTAGGCCTATGCTTTGAAAACAACAGAATCATTAATGTACTGAGATAAGCACTGAAAAAAAAAGATATATGTCAAGATGGAAGTTAAATCAGGTGAAATGTTATATATTTGCCTCATTTGATATAAAAAAATAAAAATATTAACAAAATAATCTGTTTAAGGCAAGGACACTGCAGGTGAAAAGGGTAAAAAAAATTAACTAATAGTTATCGCCTTACTTACCCAGTTGATTGATTACATTGATAATTGCAAACATTTTTTGTATTACAAGTTTTCTAAAATGTTAGGTTTAAATACGCAAATGAGCGTCAAGTTTAGTGTGTGTAAGTGCTACTGAAGTGTGGCTAAGTGTAGGAGAAAAAATGGAGAAAATGGCCTTTAAAATATGTATTGTAATTGAAATCTGTTGACACAAATAGACACAATTTTATTAAAAGAACATATAATAGTGTCTTTTGGATGTTTTCTTTCTGCTAGTCTGAAAAAACACTTTATGAAAAAAACAAAAAGCCCAAAATCTCAAACTTGACAGGTGCATGAAAAGACAGCATCCTTAAGAACAGTATATTAATATTAAGTAATTCATAGAATTATAATATATGTGTGTGCTATGGATTTAATGCTTGTTAGAGTATCACAGTTATCACACCGTTAGCAACTAACAAATAGAAATGAATTAACAGCCACGTGAGCTTGGTGTGACAAGCGCTATTTTTGTGGTTCATGGAATAGCTGGTTATATAGAGCGTTCCAAATAAGTATCTTATGAGCTTCTAGATCAGTTTAGATACTGCCTTAGAAGGCAGCTGTCTGCAATGGAGTTTACTACATTGCAAAACATCAGAGTATTTTTAAATATTTGTCTTATTTTCTTTTTAAAAAAATCATTAAAACAAGTTTTTTGTGTATGTAAGTCTAAACATGTCACTTAAAGTCATTTAATCCCCTTCAGCAAACTGTCACACGTATGAAACGGTCTAAACAATTGCTGATAGTCCCAACTATTTTAAGTCAAGGCAAGTCTGGCTTTACTTGAATATACAGTATGTCACAATGGAGAAGAAAAGACGATCTGAATTTATGTTTCACACCAACTTTAAAAACAAGTGTACCAAAATGTATGGAAGCATTTCTGCCACTGAATAAAAAATATAAGTGGCAATTTTTTCTCAGAATTGCCTGATACCCACTCGCGAGATATAAAGCTAGAATTCTGGAATATAAACTCGCAATTGCAAGCTATACAGTCAGAATAGTGAGTTTATATCACATAATTCTGAGAAAAAAGTCACAACTGATGGATATAAACTCGCAATTCTGAGAAAGGTCTTTAGAACACACAACTGTGAGATATTAATTGAGAGAGATCTCAGAACTGCACTTTATATCTCACAATTCTGAGAAAAAGTCAGAATTGCCATATATAAATTCAAAATTCTAAAAAAAAAAAAAAAATTCAAAATTCTAACTTTATAACCTGCAGTTGCGAGTTTATATCATGTGATTCTGAGAAACATAGTCAGAATTATCTGTTTATATCTCACAATTCTGACTTTATTACTTGCAATTGCGAGTTTATATCTTACAATTCTGAAAAAGCCAGAATTGCAGGTTTGTATTATGTAATCTAAGAAAGTCACAATTGTAAGATGTAAAACTAGAATGCCGGAATTAAATTCGCTATTGCTAGTTATACAGCCAGAATTGTGAGTTTATATCACATAATTCTGAGGAAAAAGTCACAACTAATAGATATACACTTGCAATTCTGAGAAAAAAAGTCTTTAGAACACACAACTGTGAGTTATTAATTGTGAGAGATTTCAGTTATTTTTTCCCCTTAGAACTGGAATTAATAAGTCACAATTGTGAGGTTATATCTCTCAATTCTGAAAAAAAAAAGTCTTGCCATATATAAACTCAAAATTCTGACTTTATAACCAGCAATTGCGATTCTGAGAAACAGAATTCTTAGTCAGAATTACCTGTTTATATCTCACGATTCTGACTTTATTACTCGCAATTGCGAGTTTATCTCTTACAATTAAAAAAAAGTCAGAATTGAACATTTGTATCATGTAATTCTGAGAAAAAAGTCACAATTGTGAGATATAAACTCGTAATTCTGAGAAAAGTCTGAGAAATCAGACAAAAAAAATTGAGAAACATTTTGTGAAAATGTATGTCACACAATTCTGAGAAACAAAGTCAGAATTACTTGTTTATATCTTACAATTCTGACATTTTTTTCCGACAAGAAGGCTTTAAAAAATTAAATAAAAAAACACCAAAGACAACAGAATACACTTGAGAAGCGTCACTGGATAAGAATTTTCAGATGAAAGATTATTAATAATATAAATGTATTTCATTTTATCGTAACTGCACTGGCTGATTTTAATGGGAGTTGATATCTCACAATTCTAAGAAGTCAAAAGAGTCCGAAATTGAGATATAAATTTACAAAAATAAAAGTAAGCAATTACCATTTAAAAAAATGAGAAAAGTGGCGGAAATGTTGTGGAAAAAAGTGCTTTTAATGTTGTCCAGTTCTTAGCAATGCATATTACTAAACAAAATTTAAGTTTTTATATATTTACGTTAGGAAATGTACAAAATATCTTCATGGAACATGATCTTTACGCAATATCTTAATGATTTTTGGCATAAAAGAAAAATCATGTGTTTTTGGCTATTGCTACAAAACAATGACTGGTTTTGTGGTCCAGTGTCACATTTGTGGGTTTTATCCAAAGCAACTTAGAGTACAGTCAAGGTATACATACAGTATGTGTGCTCCTTGAGAACATCTGCTTCTTGATCCAGTGCCATACTCCTCTGTAACTCATCTGACCCTTTACGGACTGCCCACTGAGAGGCCGAGCGTGTTTCCCGTAGGGCTGGATCTTACACTTCTGGATGGTCTGTTAAATCTGAACAATCATTCAGTTAAGTGAAACAGCCACTATTTGACAACAAGCTTTCTGAATGAAGTCTTTCTGTGTTTTGTGGGCATGATGTCACATGTGGAGAGCACATGGTCGCAAGAAGAATACAGAGTATTGTCCTCATGTTTGCCAAGCTGCAATCACCATATAAACGCTTGTAGACACTAGCGTTTAGAGGAATCTGAGAGGAACACCTCCAGTTCTTCCCACCAAATAAGCCTATTTGAGTTCACATGAGCGCAGACTTAGTGTTGGAAATACTGTGATGTTTGTGAAAGAATTACCTGATTTTCCCAGTTTCGAATTAGCTTGTTTTGGAACACAGAACAATCAGAGCCTGTGAAGGTATGTTTGGTCACTGAAAACCAGGAGAGCTGACTAACTGCTGCCGCTGAAGTCACTTCCTTTAATGTCAGAGGTTTTGAAGTATTACATAGAGAGCGATCTTGTGAGAAACTTGAAAAAGAAGGAAAAGCAATTATTAGTCATACATTGCATGTGATGGATGTATCATGTTGACACTCTTTAGATTCAAGCATTCAACAGCATGAAATATAACGTGATGAGATTTTGCCCTCAGCCAAAAACATTTGCTCTGGGACAAATAACAGAGTAATGAGATTTAAGGACCAGAAAGAACTGTTGTATAAATATATACAGTTGAAGTCAAAAGTTTACATACACCTAATTGTTGATTATTTTAGCCAAAAAAGAGGGATCATACAATAATGCATGTTATTTTTTTATTTAGTACTGGCCTGAATAAGATATTTCACATAAAAGATGTTTACATATAGGCCACAAGAGAAAATAATATTGAATTTATAAAAATGACCCTGTTCAAAAGTTTATGTACACTTGATTCTTAATACTGTGTTGTTACCTGAATGATCCACAGCTGTTTTTTTTTAGTGATAGTTGTTCATTAGTTGTTTGCCCTAAACAGTTAAACTGCTCGCTGTTCTTCAGAAGAGTCCTTCAGGTCCTACAGATTCTTTGGTTTTTCAGCATTTTTGTGTATTTGAACCATTTCCAACAATGACTGTATGATTTTGAGATCCATCTTTTCACACTAAGGACAACCGAGGGATTCATATGCAACTATTACAGAGGGTTCAAACACTCAATGATGCTTCAGAAAGAAGCCGAATGCATTAAGAGCTGGGGAGGTGAAAACATTTTGAATTTGAAGATCAGGGTAAATTTAACTTATTTTGTCTTCTGGGAAACATGTAAGTATCTTCTGTAGCGTCTATAGGGCAGTACTAAATGAAAAAATATGATATTTAGGCAGAATACGAAAAATTCTTTATTCTGTTCAAAAGTTTTCACCCCCTGGCTCTTAATGCATTGTGTTTTCTTCTGAAGCATAAGTAAGCATTTGAACCTTCTGTAATAGTTGTATTCGAGTCTCTCAGTTGTCCTTAGTGTGAAAATATGGATCTCAAAATCATACAATCATTGTTGAAAAGGGTTTAAATACACAAAAAATCTGAAAAACCAAAGAATTTGTGGGACCTGAAGGATTTTTCCTGAAGAACAGCGGGCAGTTTAATTGTTCAGGACAAACAAGGAACTCATGAACAACTATCACTAAACAAAAAAACACATCTGTGGATCATTCAGGTAACAACACAGTGTTAAAAATCAAGCGTACAAATTTTTAAACAGGGTCATTTTTATAAATTCAACTATTATTTTCTCTATTGGACTATATGTAAACATCTTTTACGTGAAATATCTGATTCAGATCAGTACTAAATAAAAAATAACATGCATTTCGTATGATCTTCTTATTTAGGTAAAACTTTTGACTTTTTGAAAGCTCTTTGGGCTTTTGTACTTTGATAACAGCCTCATTTGTAAGTGATATTAAAACATGTAAATGATTGAATGTAAATATATAACGCTTTGCAAACACTACTTTGGAGAATAAATTACCTTCCAAAGGTGATGAACCTCACTTAACCTCACTTAAGTGGCTTTAACCTGGGGTTAAACGTTTCACGTGTCCCACTTCTGTAGAGAGTAAGTGAAGCAGTAGCTTAACTGCAACAATTCACCAATTCTCCTTGTTGGAGAGTTGTTGAATGTATAAATGAATGTGTCAATAAATGTTGGAAGAGAGGATAAACTTTTCAAATAAACAGTGCAGACATTGTCTTGTGCTTTGATTTGTGTGCTTGTGGTTAAAAGCACTGGGCACTGATCTCACTCTTCCTTGTTCCTCCAAAAGCAAATATTTACAAAACTTTCCATCTTATTTTCTTTTAATGAATTTCGGCATTTCCAAGCAGTTACATCACACATGCTCTTTTTTATTTTCCTGACCTTTCAAAAACATCCCGACGCCTTTGAAAGTGAGTAAGGGGCTGTTTGAGGTTCTGTTTGGGTCACGGTTTTTCCACCTTCCTCTCCAACGGTAGGAAAAAAACTGAAATAAAGCAAACCGCAAGTATCAAGTGGATGATGTTTTCTGTGCTCACGATGTTTGTAGTGTTTTAGTTCCAAATGTAATGCCACACACATTGTGCAACACTTTCCTATTTAAAAATAGCTTTAAAAACAAAGATTTTTTTTAGTTTTGCTGGTTTCAGAGGGGCTTTGGTAACTTGTTTGCTAGACCAGCAAAGCTCAAAACCCATTTTAGGCTGGTTTAAGGCCAGTTATCGTATTATGGTTACATATCCTGCTGACTTTTGACATCTCAGACCTGTTCAACACATGAAAAACAGAGTGAAAGTAATATGAAAGGCACTATTATCAACCTCAACGCTGTAAGTAGATAAAACAACATAATTTGGACAAAAGTCATGGTAGACTTGCACAATGTTGAAACTGTTATTTCTATTCATTCAGTGAACAAAATGTTCTCAGCCTCCCACTTTCACTGTTTACACATGCGTCCCTGAAGGCAGATCACCTCCAAAGAGTTAAAGGTTGTGCTTTCTTTAAAGGAATAATTCACCCAAAAATGAAAATACTGTCATTTACTTACCCTCAAGTTCCAAACCTGTATGAGTTTTTTTCTTCTATTAAACACAGGGGTAACAAATGTTTGCTGGCAGCCATTGACTTCCATCGTATTTTTTTTTATTTACTATGGCAGTCAGTGACTACCAGCAACCTTGTAGCATCCTGATTATGGTAACATGCTAGCAACATGCTGATCATGATAAAATCATGCTTACAAAATGCTAGTAACATGCTAATCATGCTAACAACATGTTAGTAACTTGCAAATTATGTTAAAAACATGCTAGCAACATGCTAATAACACGCTAATAGTAATAAAATCATGTTAGCAACATGTTAGTAACATACTAATCATGATAGAATCATGTTAACAACATGTTAGTAACTTGTTAATCATGCTAACAAAATGCTAGTAACATGCTATTCATGTTAGAAACATAGCAACATGCTAATCATGCTACCAACATGCTATTAACTTACTAATCATGGTAGCAACATGCTAGTAACATGATAATCATACTGTAAACATGTTAGTAACATGCTAGAAACAGGATAGTAACTTGCTATCTATATATCTATATATCTATCTAACTTTAAGCTTTTAAAACTACTTTAAACCTCAAACTATTTCAGACTGAAAACCGTCAGACTTAATTAAAACTTTAAAACTTTTTAAACTTTCTGGTCCGGCTTTCTCAAGCCAGGTCCCATATTGTACACATTTCTGGAGGTTTATTTTAGTTGTTGATGTCCTTAAGAATATATATGCGGTATAAGTGCCAAAATCCATCTCAATATATTTTTACAGCTCCTTTTTTAGGAGCTCTGTCAAAAACAGGTCGATTTTGGCCCATCTAATTAATATTCATGAGCCTCTCTTCTGATTGGCCTGTTGTTTTCTGAGTGACACACAGCCAGGCCAATCACAGGTAACTACGGTCATGTATCGTTATAGCCACTGATATATAGATCAGTGGTTGTAGCCGAACCCAGAGCCATAGAGAGAGGCTAGCCTGCTGATACTCAACAGGATATTTCAGAATGATCATTAATGTTTTTTCTTTTTCAAACACCGAATGCAGTAAGCTACATAACTGTTGCTTTAGTAAAGCCCCTTTCACAATGTGCGCTGATTCTGGAAAATTACGGGAACGAGCGCTGTGTGAACAAAAGCCAGAACCATAAAGGCAGTGTTGTAGTGATGATGCACGTTATCATGCCAGCTCCTCACTATTAGCGCTGAAGCACAGATTGTTCAGGTTAGTTTCAGTTTAGTGAAACGTATGCGTCGCATTACATCTCACATCCAAACGTCACATGTCTTTATGGGTTGTGTGTAAAGCACTCACAGATTCCGGAAAACAACTGTGAATGAACCAAATCAAACAACTCCGGAACAAATCATGGGACACATTATCCGTGTATTTACCGGAATCGCTGTGTGAAAGAGGCTGAAGTTGACGTGCCTCTGGTCTCTTATATTCACGTTGTTCTGAAGCCTGTGCAATTATGTAGTTTCGACATCTATAGACTGAACAGGGTTTTCTAGATTAGTTTTCGTGTTGTTGTTGCTTAGCAATGTTATGGACGTGATATTGTCTGGGTTTGACAAAAGGAGGGTGGGACGTGATTGGTGTTCGGGGTGGTGACTGAAGGCGGTGACTGAGTAGATCGGACGTCACATCGTTACGGAAGTCACAGTGGCTCATGAAAATGAACAGCTACTTTAAGCAGGCTGTGTGCAGTTTACTGTGGACTGACTGTTTTGAAACTCATATGGTAGTTACATAGCCCCTAGACCTCAGTTATCATGAAAAAAGCCAGGAAATTTCGATTTTGACAATATGGGACTTTTAATGTTTGTCTTGACAAAATAGTTTATCTAGTTCAACTTGTTACTTGCTGTTTCTTTATGTGTGAAATTTACTACCATGAGTGAAAATAGTTTTAGTGCTGGCACTTCCGTTTCAAATAATGGAGGCTAATGAAGGGAGTCCGTTTTCTATTCCCAAAAGAATTCCAGTAGCCATTTCCGGAAGCATGTCGTCTTGTAATCAGTGTGTGGTATGGTGAAAAGAACTGGCCAGAAAGAACAGCCCCACAACGCATCTATTTATTCCATGAGAATAGGCGGCACACGCAGAGTTTATTACAGGGCGTGTGCGGTCACAGAGTAGGAGTCGTGCTGATTAAAGGCTCTGGCTGCTGTCAGTTCCCAGAATGCACTTCTGCATGAGGAGGACACAACATTGTATTTTAGAATAAGGAGTTGGAATATATGTTAAACATAAATAAATACAGATGGGGAAAGTGTCTACATAGGTCACATTCTTGGCTAGATGAATAATAAATACAGTAGGCGTATTGTATTGCTGAGGTTTCTAAAATGTGTATAGGAGCATTTCTGTCTAAACCTTAGTGGCTACACATGTCTTTCAGAGTGGATTTATTTTTGTTCTGTGTCGTTGTGTTCTGGGGTCATTCCTGTAATGCAGTGGCTTTTGAACTCTTTAACTTTTTTAAAAAGTTTGTGTTGTAATTTACAGTTGAGGTCATAAGTTTAAATACACCTTGTAGAATCTGCAAAATGTTAACTATTTTACCAAAATAAGAGAGGTCATACAAAATGCATGTTATTTTTTATTTAGTACTGACCTGAATATGATATTTCACATAGAAGACATTTACATATAGTCCACAAGAGAAAATAATAGCTGAATTTATAAAAATGACCCTATTCCTGATTCTTAATGATCCACAGCTGTTTCTTTTTTTTTTTTTTTGAGTGATAGTTGTTTACGAGTCCCTTGTTTGTCCTGAACAGTTAAACTGCCCACTGTTCTTCAGAAAAATCCTTCAGGTCCCACAAATTCTTTGGTTTTTCAGCATTTTTGTTTATTTGAACCCTTTCCAACAATGACTGGATGATTTTTGAGATCCATCTTTTCACACTGAGGACAACTGACAACTGACAAGAGACTCATATGCAACTATTACAGAAGGTTTAAACGCTCACTGATGCTCCGGAAGGAAAAACAATGCATTAAGAGCCAGGGGTGAAAACTTTTGAACAGAATGAAGTTGTGTACATTTTTCTTATTTTGTCTAAATATATTTTTTCAATTTAGTACTGCCCTTGCCCTGCCCTGAAGCTACAGAAGATACTCCTATTTTTTTTTTTCTAGAAGACAAAATATGTTACATTTACCCTGATCTTCAAATTCAAAAAGTTTTCACCCCCTGACTCTTAATGCATTGGGTTTCCTTCCGGAGGAATTTATTTTAATAATTATTAATTTTAATAATTGCATGCAAATTTCTGTAATTTTATGGAACAGGGTAACTAATTTAGAGTGACAAAAGCCAGCTGGAACCACAAAATATGGCAGAATTCATCAAATCCATTGATAAAACTTATGATATTTGTGCTGTTGTTTTCCCTTCAAAATGATGTCACTTCCAGTAGGAAGATGTCATTAACGGAGTAGTTCACTTTCCGAACAAAAATGTACAGATAATGTACTCACCCCCTTGTCATCCAAGATGTTTATGTCTTTCTTTCTTCAGTCGTAAAGAAATGGTGCCCCCGAGTTTGAACTTACAAAATGCAGTTTAAATGCAGCTTCAAAGGGCTCTAAATGATCCCAGCTGAGGAAGAAGGGTCTTATCTAGCAAAACGATCGGTTATTATCTAAAAACATAACCATAGAAGTCCATTATATGGAGATAAATGCTGAAATGTTTTCCTCAAAAAACATAATTTCCTTACGACTGAAGAAAGAAAGACATGAACATCTTGGATGACAAGGGGATAAATACATTATTATTTTGTTCTGAAAGTGAACTACTCCTTTAAGGAACTGTTTCTTAAAAGCAAAATTTCTTAAATAATTGCCAGTTTTTCATGTTAGAAATAATGGGATATGACAACAATGTCAACATCAGCTCAAACCGATGTAGAGAAATTATTTAAAATTATAATTTCCATCCTCCAAAAAGTGAATCTAATATTTTAACCAGTATATTAGGACATATGTGACAAATAAAGGTCAATTTTTTGAAGTTGAGATTTATACATCATCTTCAATATCTGGCCACAATACAACTATTTGCAAATCTAGAATCTGAGGGAGCAAAAAGATCTAAATATTAAGAAAATCGCCTTTAAAGGTGTCTAAATGAAGTTCTTAGCAATGCACTAATTACTAGGGCTGTCCCCGACTAAGAATTTTCATAGTCGAATCAGAATTTTCGAATCTTTCGATAGTCGAATCATCTAGGCTTATGTGTGTGTGAATGGGATAGGAGGGACACGACACTATAGTCAGCAGGAGGGTAAAACAATTTTTATTTTATTTTACACACTGCACACAGCAACAACTTTTAATAAAGCGACCAAAACTGCCTGCCTGACTGCAAAACTGACAGACAAACTTATTTAGGTTTAAATAAAAAGACAGAACGCGTCTTTTAGTTCTAAAAACGCAAGGCGCACAGCACTGCCTTTTTTGCTAAGCAACGACCAAAACAGCTGTCCTGTCAGTCAAATCAAAGGATTATAGCGCGAACGCTCTAAAATCTAGTTTTTTGCTGTTAATTAAACTGTCATATTAGCAGAAACCCTAAATAATACAGCCCCTGGTTTCCCATGATAGACACCAAAGGTTTCTCCTCTATTTCTTGCAGTCTCCGGACTTTTTAAGCGACGGTAAACTTTCGAAGACCCGAAAGATTGGACAATGGGAAAGAACGCGAATAACGTTGGGCGTTTTTCCGCTCAGAGTTGATATTTTTTTTCAACTTCAGGCGCTCAGAGCGCTCCTGCACATAGACTGTAAAAAAATAGCTCCTGCAAAAACGCGAGGCGCCGGGGACGCATTAACGGAGCGCAGAACGCTCACTGCCAACAGAAAACCATTCAAAAGAGGCGCCTCCAACGGCAAAAACGTGTTCGGTGTGATCGCCGCCTAATCCCTGCCGTCCTCATCTCATCATGGATCAGGGCAAGTGAAAATTAAATCTGTCACAGGGGTGGTTGGATTTGTTCACAAACACGTTAAAAATATTTATTGAACGCTTCTTTCTTTTCACTTTTGTTTTTACTGCATTATCATAATCTAAGGCTGTTTATAACTTAATATGTCCGTACAAAATCTAGTAGTTCTGTGTGCAGTTAGACATTGAGCACCCCTATATTGCCAAAATGGTGTGATGCTCGTTTCACCCGCGAAGATTCGACTGTGAGATCGGTGGTCGAATCAGGCTCCGCATATCGATGCATCGAATCTTCGACTATTCGGGGACAGCCCTACTAATTACTAATCAAAAATAAGTTTTGATATATTTACGGTAGGAAATGTACAAAATATCTTCATGGAACATAACATTTACTTAATATCCGAATGATTTTTGGCATAAAAGAAAAATCTATAATTTTAACCCATACAATGTATTTTTGACTATTGCTACAAATATACCTGTGCTACTTAAGACTGGTTTTGTGGTCCAAGGTTCACATATATGATGGGAACATGAAGATGTAATGCATAGGAATGACCTGCAGATTATGTATCCTGCTGGACCTGGAAACAGTCTGGTTTTCATTAGATCAGGTCTGGGATCAGGTTATGGTCAGACGCCTTGGAATTGCAACTATATTTATGTAAAAAGATTTTAAAAACACTTTCTTTCCACTTGCTATTTATCATTTATCTTTAATTATTTCATGTGAATTTCTACCTGCATTCCACCCATGTGTTGATCCCAGATATGAGGCCAATTGTGGGATGCTCTACTTGTCTTTGTATGCTAAGAGGGATAATTAGTTTCCCATAATTATTTAGCAGTCCTTATCTGTAAATTCCAAACGTTTTTTCCCTAGTCCCATAGGGAAATAGCATGTCACTCCCTTCAGAAGATTCGGAAAGTCATTTTTTATCAGTATAGTCAGTAAATAACATTCCAAAGAGGAGGAGATGGCCATCAGAAAACTCCCATCCCACTGGTTTCGAACTTACACTAAAACTCTTAGAATTTCCAAAGTGATTATTCAAATTCATGCCAGTACTCCTTACAGCCAAACACATTTGTGACACTGGACCACAAAACCAGTCTTTAGTAGCACTGGTATATTTGTAGCAATAGCCAAAATTACATTGTATGGGGTCAAAATTATCGATTTTTATTTTATGCCAATCAATAGTATAAGATCATGTTCCATTAAGATTTTTAGTAAATTTCCGACCATAAATATATCAAAACTTAATTTTTTTATTTGTAATATGCATTGCTAAGAACTTCATTTGGACAAATTTAAGGGTGATTTTCTCAGTATTTAGTTTTTTTTTTACACCATCAGATTCCAGATTTCAAATAGTTGTATCTCGGCCAAATATTGTCCTATCCTAACATACCATAATTAATGGAAAGCTTATTTATTCTGTCAGATAATGTATAAATTATACAATGATAAAAAAAAAAAAAAAACCTTATGACTGGTTTTGTGGTCCAGGGTCACATTTTTTTCAACATTCAAATTAAATAAAATATTAGAGTTGTAATTTATTTTTTAAAATAACAATATAAGTAGTCATTAGGGATGGGTAAAAAAAAAATGTATTTCTTGATTTTAATCGTTTCTCATTTTTATGAAATGATATTGATTCTTAAATCCCAAGAATTGGTTAGTCTAGCCTGAACAGAACATTGTAGCACACCCCCAATCCAATAAGCTTTGTGCTTTATTACTTTTGATATGAAACAAATCTCAGATTTCAGAATCTGGCGCTGTTTTATTGTGGAGTGACAGATTGCTGTAACGCCTCAGTTTAAGAGAAATGTCAGCTGAAATGTGATCATCTCCTCCACTTTAATGCTAGTTTCAGCACAAAATAAACATGAATAAACATCCATGTTAAAATAGAGGACAACTTACCGAAATTCAACCATGCACAGACGTCATTATAAAAGCTTGTAAACAATGTCACAAAATGTCACATTTACCTCAGAAAAAAACATATTCTGTCCATAAACTTGTTAGTCAGCTAGAAAAATGAACTCTAGAGAAGCATCATATAACATATTCATTATAATGTTTCGTGTTCTTCAATGTTATGTTTGAATAAATCTTGACAGCCACCATTTAAATGTTTATATTTCAAAAACTGAATTAGATCTGTACTATTATAAAAACGTATAAATGTAATTTTAGTGTTTGCATACAAATCGTTAATTTTAACCCTCAGTGTTATAGTAATGTAGTACCAAATGACTCTCATATACAGTGGGGAAAATCATTATTTGATCCCCTGCTGATTTTGTACGTTTGATCAGTCTATAATTGTAATGGTAGGTTAATTTGAAAAGTGAGAGACTGTAATTAGCATTTTAATGAGTGAAATTAGTATTTGATTAATATCCCCCCAAAACATGTCTTACTACTTTTTGGCAAAACCCTTGTTGGCAATCACAGTGTCACGTTTGAATAACAGGAAGTCTGGGTCCAAATGCAGGGAGGGAAAGAATATATTTAATAAACACAAAAACAGAACAAAAAGGCCAACACGGCACAAACTGAAATACTACAAAACAAAATCAAGAACTCAAAGGTCAGGGATTTCCAAGAACACAAAGTACACATAACTAGAGACAAGACAATGCAGACCTGAAAACGGAATGAAGAGTGAGTGTTCTTATACAGAGTCCAGATAGTGAACAGCTGTGTGTGAATCAGTGGTAATGACAAAACAGACGTGATGAATCAGAGTGCAGTGCAAACAGCGACCTCAGGTGGCTGAGGGAAAACCCACAGCCCCGATCATGACAGTACCCCCTCTCTAGGGAACGGCTACCAGACGTTCCCAAAACAAAATTTCTGGAGGGAGGAGGAACGGTGGAAGGTGCATAAGGGGGAGGGATGGCGGGCCAGGCCCGTGCAGCGGAGGGACGTGAGCGGACACCGCCGCCAGAGGAACGTGAGCTGGCCTCGCCGCCAGTGGAACGTGAGCTGGCCTAGCCGCCAAAGGAACGTCAGCGGACGCCGCCAGAGGAACGTCAGCGGTCACCGCCGCGTCCGGAGCGGAGAGAGCGGTCAACGCCGCGTCAGGAGCGGAGAGAGCGGTCAACGCCGCGTCAGGAGCGGAGAGAGCGGTCACCGCCGCGTCAGGAGCGGAGAGAGCGGTCACCGCCGCGTCCGGAACGGAGAGAGCGGTCACCGCCGCGTCCGGAGCAGAGAGAGCGGTCACCGCCGCGTCCGGAGCAGAGAGAGCGGTCACCGCCGCGTCAGGAGCAGAGAGAGCGGTCACCGGCGCATCCGTAGCAGAGAGCGCGGTCACCGCCGCGTCCGGAACAGAGAGCGCGGTCACCGCCGCGTCCGGAACAGAGAGCGCGGTCACCGCCGCGTCCGGAACAGATAGCGCGGTCACCGCCGCGTCCGGCGCAGAGAGAGCGGTCACCGCCGCGTCCGGAGCAGAGAGAGCGGTCACCGCCGCGTCCGGAGCAGAGAGAGCGGTCACCGCCGCGTCCGGAGCAGAGAGAGCGGTCACCGCCGCGTCCGGAGCAGAGAGAGCGGTCACCGCCGCGTCAGGAGCAGAGAGAGCGGTCACCGCCGCGTCCGGAGCAGAGAGAGCGGTCACCGCCGCGTCCGGAGCAGAGAGAGCGGTCACCGCCGCGTCCGGAGCAGAGAGAGCGGTCACCGCCGCGTCAGGAGCAGAGAGCGCGGTCACCGCCGCGTCCGGAACAGAGAGAGCGGTCACTGCCGCGTCAGGAACAGAGAGAGAGGTCAGCGCCGCGTCCGGAACAGCGAGAGCGGTCACCGCCGCGTCAGGACTGCGGATGTCCATCGCCGCCAAGCAGGCGTAGATGAATTCAAATCTCTTGGCCGATGCCGCCTCAAACGACATCCCCGCCGTGTCGGGAACAGAGCTGGTGGTCACTGCCCCCAGACAGGTGGACGCCACCTCCTCAAAAAAAAATCTCCCCGCTGGACCCATCAGTGAGGTCTGCATTCTGTCACGTTTGAATAACAGGAAGTCTGGGTCCAAATGCAGGGAGGGAAAGAATATATTTAATAAACACAAAAACAGAACAAAAAGGCCAACACGGCACAAACTGAAATACTACAAAACAAAATCAAGAACTCAAAGGTCAGGGATTTCCAAGAACACAAAGTACACATAACTAGAGACAAGACAATGCAGACCTGAAAACGGAATGAAGAGTGAGTGTTCTTATACAGAGTCCAGATAGTGAACAGCTGTGTGTGAATCAGTGGTAATGACAAAACAGACGTGATGAATCAGAGTGCAGTGCAAACAGCGACCTCAGGTGGCTGAGGGAAAACCCACAGCCCCGATCATGACACACAGAGGTCAGACGTTTCTTGTAGTTGCCCACCAGGTTTGCACACATTTTGTCCCACTCCTCTTTACAAATCCTCTCCAAGTCATTAAGATTTCAAGGCTTATGTTTGGCAACTTGAACCTTCAGCTCCCTCCACATATTTTCTATGGGATTAAGATTTGGAGACTGGCTAGGTCACTCCAGGACCTAAATATGCTTCTTCTTGAGCCAATCCTTTTTTGCCTTGGCCATGTGTTGGCTGGCTTTAATGCCCTAGCCCTGACAGTACATAACCCCGTCCATCGTCCCTTTGATGCGATGCAGTTGTCCTGTCCTCTTAGCAGAAAAACACCGTCAGAGCATAATGTCTCCACCTCCATGTTTGACAGTAGGGATGGTGTTCTTGGGGTCATAGGCAGCATTCCAGTTGAGTTGATGCCAAAGAGCAGTTCTCCTCTGAATCATGTTCACTGGCAAACTTCAGACGGGTCTGACTCTGTACATGTGCTTTCTTGAGCAGGGGGACCTTGCGGGTGCTGCAGGATTTCAGTCCTTCACGGCGTAGTGTGTTACCAATTGTTTTCTTGGTGACTATATGGTTCCAGCTGCCTTGAGATCATCAACAAGATCCTTCTGTGTAGTTCTGGGCTGATTCCTCACCATTCTCATGATCATTATAACTCCCTGAGGTGCGATCTTGCATGGAGCCCCAGACCGAGGGAGACTGACAGTTATTTTTTGTTTCTTCCATTTGCGAATAATCACACCAACTGTTTTCACCTTCTCACCAAGCTGCTTAGGGATGGTCTTGTAGCCCATTCCAGCCTTGTGTAGGTCTACAATCTTGCCTCTGACATCCTTGTACAGCTCTTTGGTCTTGGCCATGGTGGAGAGTTTGGAATCTGATTGATTGCTTCTGTGGTCAGGTGTCTTTTATACAGGTAACAAACTGAGATTAGGAGAACTCCCTTTAAGAGAGTGCTCCTAATCTCAGCTTGTTACCTGTATAAAAGACACCTGAGAGCCATGAATATTTCTGATTGATAGTGGAAAAATACTTATTTCACTCAAATCAATGCAAATCAATTTATAACTTTTTTGGAATGCATTTTTCTGATTTTTTGTTGTTGTTGTTGTTGTTGTTGTTGTTATTCTGTCTCTCACTGTTAAAATAAACCTACCATTAAAATTATAGACTGATCATTTCTTTGTCAATGGGCAAATGTACAAAATCAGCAGGGGATCAAATAATTATTTTCCCCATTGTATGTTTTACAGCAATAGTTGAGAGATTTTTTTTTCTTTGAGAAAATTTGACATGTACTGTTCCTGATATTTAAAATGATCTATATCCAATTTTATCGAACTGAAAGCTTTTAAGAGATAGTTCACCCCAAAAAATAAAATTCATAATTTAATCACCCTCATGTTGTTTAAAACCTGTATGGAAAAGACTAAATTTCAAGAACAGTTGCAGGTAGCCATTGACTACCATACCATACCAAAATACTTTATTGTGTATTCAACAGAAGAAAGAAACTTAAACGGGTTTGGAACAACATGAGGGTGAGTAAATGATGACAGAATTTTTATTTTGGGGTGAACTGTGCCTTTAACACAATATATTTGTTACTGAAATTTCCTAAATAAATTGTTCACCCCAAAAATGAAAAATAGCTATAAATTTACTCACCCTCAGGCCAATAGATCTGGAGAAATGTAACTTTACTCATTTAAATTGAACCAAAAACATTGGTTTGAAGTTAAAAAACATTTTAATGAGGAATGTTTCTTATAAACATGCAGATTTTTGCTTCACAAAATGTTAAATGATGGACTGGAGTCATGTGGATTACCTGTGATTTATTGTGATGTTTTTATCAGCTGTTTAGACGTCATTCTGACGGCACCCATTCACATTGGTGAGAAAGTGATGTAATGCTAAATTTCTCCAAATCTGTTCCAATGAAGAAACAAACTCATCTACATCTTGGATGGCCTGAGAGTGAGTAAATTGTCACTTTTGGGTGAAATATTCCTTGAATAATTTTTAATAATACATTAGTAGATGTTGAAATTACCCTTAACTAATAAATATTTTTAAATATATTTTAAACATGCAAGCACCATTAAAAAGGAAAGGAACATGTGCAGCCTACAGTCTTATGATATAAACCCCTTCAGCTGTGAATTCAGTGTGTCTGTGCCCGATCAGGACTTTACACTTAACTTGTAAAATGTGTGTGTGCATGCCTGAAGGGTCGAGGGCAGGCTACATGCCATAGATACTTGAACATTCACTGTATCAACGGTCACTGAGCGTTTGTCAGGAGCACACGCAGAGCCGCAGAGCGCGTGGAAGACAGCTGCTCCAGAGCGTGTGCGGTTGAACTGAACATGTGACCGCATACAACCACTGTATACTGCGGCATCATGTGCGTCAATAGAATAAGAACATCTGACCATCTGTACAAAGTAATCACATGGTCAGTGTCTTAAAAATGCTTATTTGATCAGTGACCGTGAATAGTAAAATATCTTAAATATTTAGTCTTCATTGTACGTCATAATGGTTTTTGTTTACAGCACTTCTGACAGACTGTTTCATGCAAGTGCTAAGAACCTCCGATGGCTGAATTCTGTGAGGTGGTTTAAAGTACTTCCAGTTTCAGCCTGACAGACTGATTTATGACCTTATTGTCTAAGTGAAAAATGATGGGAGAGAGTTTCTACATTGACTGAAATAGCACATAGTTTGGCATATTGCCCCAACATAGTGAGGAAAGTAAATAAATATGGCTGTCGAGGACGTTATTAACATTCCTTCAGTGTTTGCAAAAGTTATCATGTGTTTTAAGAGGGAGGCATTAGATTATCATACAGCCGTCACCCCACACATTAACCAAAGGACCAGTCATATGAGGAGGTTTGAGCTTTTCACAATCAGTATTTCATCCTGTTTTCCATCCTGTCTAAACATCCTTAAAATGAAAATTTACATGAAAAGCAAAAAAAAAAAAAAAAAGCTTTCAGGGAATGTATCTTGAATCATTGTTTATTTCACAATTAACAATTGTTTGTTTTCGTTTCACGTCATAATTAAATGCAAAACTTTCACATTTTTTGTAAGATTTATGTTTAAAAATCAGTTTGGCAGTGAAGTAGGTAAAATAAACTGAATTCAGTAATTGCTTAATTCGTTTAATGACGCAGCTGTTTTCTGCATTTACTAAGTTGCACTTGATGGTTTGTTTTCCTAAGAAACTACATTCACATGGTAGAACCAAGTAGGTGTTTATCTGTTGGATAATGTGAAATGAACCAAAGTAGATCCAAATAGGTCCAGATGTTTATGGTCTAACACGGGTTGCATTCCTGTAATCTGACATACTGTTTATCTCTGTCCACCAGCAGACAATTTGAGCAAATTTGGCTGTATTGCTTTTCATGATGAATTTTAAATAAAGTCTTGAAATAATTACTCCATTCTTACACATCTGACCACCACTTTAATGCAGAAGCCCTTATTGCGTCAATAAATACGTACACATGAGGACAGAAATGTTCAACTTACGGTTCATTAAATTCTGAAACCTATATATACTACCAGTCAAAAGTTTTTGAACAGTAAGATTTTTAATGTTTTTTTTAAAGAAGTCTCTTCTGCTCACCAAGTCTACATTTATTTAATCCAAAGTACAGCAAAACAGTACAATTTTAACATTTTTTTACTATTTAAATAACTGTTCTCTATTTGAATATATTTTAATTAGAAATTTATTCCTGTCATCATTACATATTTTCAGCATCATTACTTCAGTTTTTAGTGTCCCATGATCCTTCAGAAATCATTCTAATATACTGATTTGCTATTCAAGAAACATTATTATTATTATCAATATTTGAAACAGTTGTGTAAATTCTTTTCAGGATTCTTTGATCCAAAAGATCAGCATTTATCTAATAATAAAAAGCTTTTCATGATACACTATACCATTCAAAAGCTTGGAGTTGTTTTTGGGAAAGAAATGATAAAAATTAATATTTTTATTTAGCATTGATGCTTTAAATTGTTTAAAAGTGATGATAAAAACATTTTTAATGTTACAGAAGATTTCTATTTCAGAAAAATTCTGTTTTTCGGAACTTTCTTTTCATCAAAGAAACCTGAACATTTTTTTAACATAATATTAATAATAATAAATATTTTTTGTACAGAAAATCGAAATATTAGAATGATTTCTGAAAGATCATGTGACTGGAGTAATTATGCTAAAAATTCAGCTTTGAAATCACAGGAATAAATTATATTTTAAAATATATTTAAATAGAAAATAGCTATTTTAAATAGTAAATATATTTCAGAAATTTACTGTTTTTTGCTGTACTTTTGATCAAATAAATGCAGGCTTGGTGAGCAGAAAGACTTCCTTCCCTGCAAAAAATACTTTTCTTACTTAGATTTTTTTGACTTGTTTCCAGCCAAAATATCTAAAAAAATCTTTAATCAAGAAGGTTTTTCTAGACAAGTGAATATTATCTATTTTCAGAAAAACAAGTCAAAATTAAGTGAGTTTAAAATATCTTATTTTAAACAGAAAATAAGAACAGAACATATTCTTACCCCATTGGCAGATTATTTTGCTTGTTTCAAGCAAAAATGCACTTCATTTTGACTTGTTTTTTTTCTGAAAACAAGACAATTATTTTTATTTGTCTAGCAAATATAAGTAAGAAAAGCATTTTTGCAGTATACTGTTCAAAAACTTATAATAGTATAATAAAAGAGAATATGGAGGAAATATATGCAATTTGGTGCAGAGACTGATATTTCTATGGCCAAAAATGACAATTAAACTCGTATAGTTTGTAATGTAAATCAATGAGATCTGTATAACAGTATAGCTGACTGCTTATAGATAAAATGCATAAAAATAAAAGTTGCCACTCTATATATTCCCAATAATATGTCTTATTAAGATGATATTTAAATGCTTCGTTTTATGGTCAAAGTTCTGTAGCATTTAATGTGGGGCAATGCAAAACAATGATGATCCAGTCAGTAAGTCCAGTAAGTGTTCATCTTGAAGTATTACAAAAAATTCACAGCAAAAAGAACAAACAGTTTGTGAAGCAATTTTACTAAAAATCTTGTTTCTTGCATGTAGTTTGATCAAATATGGTACAGTATATAGGCGATATTGGGTTGAATTAAAAAATTCACAAAGCAGTGCTTTATTTCTATCAGTGCTTTATTTAAGGGGATAATTCCCAAAATTCCCAAAAAGAAAAGACTGTTATCAGTTACTATCTCCCATGTGATGTTTCAACTCTCCCATGTAATATTTCAACTCTCCTATCTAATATTTCAACTCCCCCATGTGATATTTTTAATTTTGGAGTTTGGACGGTGGGCCCAGGCCTTTCGGTTTAGAACCACCAGTCTAGAATGATGAAAAAAAGAAAAAATCCTATTAGTTTTGATAGACTGCTGTTTGTGATTGGACAGGCAGATGCTTGTTACTGTTATCTTGCAAGCCGCTGTACCCACAAAGGCCCCAGAGGGTCCGTCTGAGTCTTCTATGGCTCACCCAAATCATTTTTGCTTTGCTTTGTATCTGTTACATCATCAGGAAGCTGTATTCTAGATGGCGTCAAGTCTCGTCTGCAGCTGTTCGGCGTGTGTGAAGCACATTCCGACTGATCCGTCATTCAGTGTTCATGTAAAAGGAAACAGATGCTTTACTATGTGCAAATCCATGCGGCTCTTTTAGAGCAGAGCAACCTTGTGAAAGCAAAAAAAATCTGTATCAGCTTTTATCCACACACTGCAAAACAGAAATTTGATTAAAGTGATCAAAAGTGACGTTGATAATGTTACAAAAGATTTCTATTTCAAATTGATATGTTGTTTTTATCAGACAATCCTGAATAAATATTATCCACAAAATATTAAGCAGCACAACTGTTTTCAGTATTGATAATAATATTATTAAATATTTCTTTAGCAGAAAATCAGCATATTAGAATGATTTCTGAAGGATCATGTGACACTGAAGCCTGGAGTAATGATGCTAAAAATTCAGTTTTGGCATCACAAGAATAAATTACATTTTAAAATATACTGAAATAGAAAACATATAATAATATTTTACAATAAATCTAATACTTTTATGCTACTTTTCTCATATTTAAAGTCTGACATTCAGTGTTTGGTGTCCACTCTACATTGTATATGGAAAAGAGTAGCTCAGATATACTTTGAAAACCTCATAGTGTCATACAGAAGAAAATAATACGGGTGATGGTGAGTTGATGACTTTGTATCTTTTGTCTCAGTGCTCTTGCAGTTACTTCTTTCTGTCTTTTGTGTGTGAGGCCGGAGAGGAGCAGAGTGGGGAGAGACAGAAATATCTGAGGGTGTGTAGGCCAAGGTCTAACCACTGGCATGCATCAGGAAACAGGCCTCTCTCTCCAGCGGGAGGATGTGTTTGCTTCTCTATAAGACAGAGAGATGCTTGTGATTACTCAAATGATTTACAGATGACACTGTCATACATCGTTTTACGTCAAAAACCCTTCCAGTCATGTACAGTTACACAACAACAAAAATTACATTTACAGTTATGCTAACAGCAGATGTCGACTACAAAACGTATGTGTGTGTGTCTACTGTATGTATATGCATTGAATAATAGGCTACTTCTACTTCAATAGAAAGTGTCACATGATTCTTCAGAAATGAATATGCTGATTTCTTATTTTTACCAATGTTGAATATAATATAATATTCAAATAAGTAATGCAAATGACAGCTCTTTTGTCCTGTCCCCATTACCCTTGGAGTAAGGCCCAAAAGTAGCCAAATCACGTTTCGAGGGGGGTCCCCCGGTAAAAATTGCATTCCAGGGGCTAAAATACACATTTTTTTTTTGGTGGGGTACCCCTAGTTGCCAATGAACTTGGCAACACTGAAGTGGAGAGGCACTTCCTTCAGACTAAATATCAGACTTTTGGTGTGAAATTGTCTTTACAGTTAAAAAATGTAACTTTTATTTTTAATAAAAAATGAATAAGTCATCTGAATCAAAAGATTTGCAAACCAGCTCCTGAAGTCCCGATAAGAGTCAAAAGATTTGTGAACCCGCACTCGGCGATGTTCCGATCTGAATCAAAAGATCCGATCTGAATTAAAAGATTTGTTAACCTTCCAGATTTGAATGAAATGATTTGCTCCGAACCCAAGTCCCGATCTGAATCAAAAGATTTTCGAACACGCTCCAAAGTCCCGATCTAAATCAAATGATTTGCGATCCGCGCTTCGAAGTCCAGATCTGAATCAAGTGATTTGCGAATCTGCATCGAGGATCTGATTTAAATGATTCACAATACACACTCTGAAGTCCCAATCTGAATCAAACGATTGAAGAACCCGCACCATAGACCTGAATCAAAAGATCCGATCTGAATTAAAAGATTTGTTAACCTTCCAGATTTGAATGAAATGATTCACTCCGAACCCAATCCCGATCTAAATCAATAGATATTTGAACACACTCCAAAGTCCCGATTTGAATCAAATGATTCGCGATCCGTGCTTCAAACCTGCATCGAGGATCTGATTTAAATGATTCGCAATCCATGCTCTGAAGTCCCAATCTGAATCAAATGGTTAAAGAACCCGCACCATAGACCTGAATCAAAAGATCCGATCTGAATCAAAATATTTTCAAACACGCTCTAAAGTCCCGATCTGAATCAAATGATTTGCGAAGTTCTGATCTGTATCAAAGGATCTGTGCTTCGAATTCCCAATCTGATTCAAAAGATTTGCTAAATTTCCCGATTTGATTGAAATGGTTTGCGAACCTGAACAGTCCCAATGTGAATCAAATGATTTGCGATCCATGCTCTGAATCAAAAGATTCACAAACCCGCTCTGAATTCCCAATATAAATCAAGTGATTCACGAATCCGCACTGAAGACTTGAATCAAAAGATTCACGATTTGCACTTTGAAGTTCCGATCTGAATTAAAAGATTCGCTAACCTTCCTGATTTGAATGAAATGATAGCCCCGAATCAAAGTCCTGATCTGAATCAAAAGATTTGCAAACCCGCTTTGAAGTCCCAATCTGAATGAAATGATTTGCGATCCGTGCTTTGAAGTCCCGATCTGAATCAAATGATTTGCAAACCCGCATCGAGGATCTGATTTAAATGATTCGCAATCCATGCTCTGAAGTCCCAATCTAAATCAAATGATTGAAGAAGCCGCACCATAGACCTGAATAAAAAGATCGGATCTAAATTAAAAGATTCGTTAACCTTCCAGATTTTAATGAAATGATTTGCTCCGAACCCAAGTCCCGATCTGAATCAAAAGATTTGCGCTGCGAAGTTCAGATCGAATTTAAAAGAGTTGCGCACCTTCCTGATTTAAATGAAAAGATGTGTGAACCTGAACCGAAGTCCCAATTTGAATCAAATGATTTGCGAAGTTCTGATCTGAATCAAAAGATCTGCGCTTCCAAGTCCCAATCTGAATCAAAAGATTTGTGAACCTTCCCTATTTGAATGAAATGATTCGCAAACCTTAACAGTCCCAATCTAAATGAAATGATTCGCGATCCATGCTCTAAAGTAAATCAAAAGATTTGCGCACTTTCCCGATTTAAATAAAATGATTTGCAAACCTGAACCGAAGTCCCAATTTGAATCAAATGATTTGTACTTCGAAGTCCCGATCTGAATTTAAAAGATTTGCAAACTTTCCCAATTTGAATTAAATGATTCGTGAACCTGAACAGTCCCAATCAGAATCAAGTGATTTGCGATCCACGCTCTGAAGTTCTGATCTGAATAAAAAGATTCACAAACCCTCTCCGAAGTCCTAATCTAAATCAAATAATTTGCGATTCTCGCTCTGTAGTCCCGATCTGAATAATGATTCATCAATTCATCAATTCAGATCGGGACTTCAGAGAGCTGATCCCGAATCATTCCATTCACAAAATGATTTGCGAACCCGCTCTGAAGTCTTGATCTAAATCAAATGATTCGCAATACGTGCTTTGAAGTCCCAGTCTGAATCAAATGATTTGCGACCCGCTCTCCGATGTTCCGAACTCAATCAAAAGATTTGCGAAACTTTCCTGATTTAAATGAAATGATTCTCGAACCCGAACCGAAGTTCCGATCTGAATTGAATGATTCGCGCTTTGAAGTCCCAATCTAAATCAAGTGATTCACGAATCCGCACTAAAGACTTGATTCAAAAGATTCACACTCCGCTCTCCGAAGTTCCGATCTGAATAAAAGTTTCGCTAACCTTCCTGATTTGAATGAAATGATGTGTGCTTGGAAGTCCACATCTCCATAAAAAGATTTGCAAACCCGCTTTAAAATCCCGATCTGAATCAAATAATTTGCGAACCCACATCAAAGATCTGATTTAAATGATTCGCAGTCCACTCTCTGAAGTCCCAATCTGAATCAAATGATTCACGAACCTGAACCGAAGTCCCAATTTGAATCAAATGATTTGCGAAGTTCTGATCTGAATCCAAAGATTCACAAACCTGCTCCAAAGTCCCAATCTAAATCAAATGATTTGCGATTCTCGCTTTGTAGTCCCGATCTAAATAATGATTTGTGAACCATCAATTCAAATCGGGACTTCAGAGAGCTGATCCCAAATCATTCCATTCACAAAATGATTTGCGAACCCGCTCCGAAGTCCTGATGTAAAATAAATGGTTGGCGATATGCCTTTTAAAGTCCCAGTCTGAATCAAATGATTTGCGATATGCGATCCGATTTAAGCAAATCAAAACATTGAAACATTTTGCAATGCGTTAACTGATTCAGAGTTTCGAAAAGCTCAGTTTCATCGGTGACTAAATAACTGGTAAATTCTTTTTAAATTCATTACAAGCGATGTCTAAATTTAGAAATAAAATGCTGTTTTAGTCTGTGTTTTTTTTTTTTTTTTTGGCTAGTGAATCGCTTGAACTGAATGATCGAAGTCACGAGTTTGAATCAAAGCGGTTCCAGTATAAATGACTCAGAATTGAATCAGTTTGTATGCTTTCCGTGTCTTTAGCCATGTTTACACAACACTGTCAGTACTAATACTGGTTTAGCTCACTAGTTTTATGATATTAACAGAAATAAGCGGAAAAAGTATGATGTTTACAAATAAAATATCCATATTTCCATTTCAAAGATACATCCAACACAAATTCAGCACTAACATATTCAGGTGAGGTAACCTGTTTACTTTTAACTAGTGAAAACACTCCATTAATGACGAGCTACAGCTCAAAATGCATGTTAGATGAAAATACTGTACATTATGATCGAGTTTGTAGCTTAATTTATTATACTTTAAATAGTCTGACCACTACAGTTTAGCTGGTGAGAGTTTAGTTGAAAACATCTAGTCATCTCATGCCATTAAAGTGAATGTTTAATTTATCAGTATATACTGATATATAATAAATACTTGTTGTTGTATCTGATTATTATTAGTCTATATAGAGTGATAGGGAGAAGCAGGTGAACACAAAACAGCATATGTCACGATCTGGGCTGTGAGGTTTTCCCTCAGCCACCTGAGGTCGCTGTTCCCTGCACTGCACTTCCTAATTGTTATCACCTGTCTAGATGTCATTATCACTCGTTACACTTAACACCTGCTCACTATTAAGGACTATAAGAACTCTCATTCCCCACAACTCATTCTGTCTGCATTGTCTTTAGTTTGTCATGTCAACTCTGTGTTTCTGTACCTAGGTCCAAGATCGTGTTCTCTGTTCTGTTTATTTTGTGTTCCAGTTTTGTGCCGTGCTTGGCTTTTTGTTGCGTTTTGTTTGTTTATTGTTTAATTAAAATTACCTTCCCTGCATTTTGGACCCTGACTGTCATGACTCTGGACTGTGGGTTCCCTCAGCCACCTGCACTCCCCTGATCGTTCACATCTGTCTTGTCATTAGCACTGATTACACTCACATCTGTTCACAATTATCTGGACTATAAGTACCCTCACTTTTCACTCCTGTTTCATGGCTGCATTGTCTTTTGTCCTGTCATGTATACTCTGTGTTTCTGAAATCCCTGGCCTTTGACCGTGTTCTTGGTTTTGTTATTTTGTGTTTTAGTTATTAGTTTTGTGCCGTGTTGGCCTTTTGTCTTTGTGTTTGGTTTAATTAAAATATATACTTACCTGCATTTGGACCCTGACCTCATCTCTCTACGTGACAGAATGCAGCCATCAACAGTGGGTCCAGCGGGGGAGATGTCTTTCGAGGCGGCATCGGCCGCTCGCTTCGAGACCATCTACGCCTGTTTGGCGGCGATGGACGCCCTTAGTGCTGAGGCGGCGCGGGAGCGCCCCTACTTTATGGCGAGGGCGGAGGCGTTTTTTCGAGAGAGGGCGTCCGCTCATTCTGTTCCTGATGCAGCGGCGACCGCTTGTGACGTTCCTGCTGCGGCCGTGACCGCTCTCTCTGTCCCTGATGCGGCCGTGACCGCGCTCTCTGTTCCTGACGCGGCCGTGACCACGCTCTCTGTTCCTGACGCGGCCGTGACCGCGCTCTCTGTTCCTGACGCGGCCGTGACCGCGCTCTCTGTTCCTGACGCGGCCGTGACCGCGCTCTCTGTTCCTGACACGGCCGTGACCGCGCTCTCTGTTCCGGACGCGGCGGTGACCGCTATCTCTGCGCCTGACGCGCCGGAGACCACGATCTCTGTTCCTGACGCAGAGGTGACTGCGCTCTCTGTTCCTGACGCGGCTGTGAACGCGCTCTCTATTCCTGACGCGGCTGTGAACGCGCTCTCTGTTCCTGACACGGCCGTGACCGCGCTCTCTGTTCCGGACGCGGCGGTGACCGCTATCTCTGCGCCTGACGCGCCGGAGACCACGATCTCTGTTCCTGACGCGGAGGCGACTGCGCTCTCTGTTCCTGACGCGGCTGTGAACGCGCTCTCTATTCCTGACGCGGCTGTGAACGCGCTCTCTGTTCCTGACGCGGCCGTGACCGCGCTCTCTGTTCCTGACGCGGCCGTGACCGCGCTCTCTGTTCCTGACGCGGCCGTGACCGCGCTCTCTGTTCCTGACGCGGCCGTGACCGCGCTCTCTGTTCCTGACACGGCCGTGACCGCGCTCTCTGTTCCGGACGCGGCGGTGACCGCTATCTCTGCGCCTGACGCGCCGGAGACCACGATCTCTGTTCCTGACGCAGAGGTGACTGCGCTCTCTGTTCCTGACGCGGCTGTGAACGCGCTCTCTATTCCTGACGCGGCTGTGAACGCGCTCTCTGTTCCTGACACGGCCGTGACCGCGCTCTCTGTTCCGGACGCGGCGGTGACCGCTATCTCTGCGCCTGACGCGCCGGAGACCACGATCTCTGTTCCTGACGCGGAGGCGACTGCGCTCTCTGTTCCTGACGCGGCTGTGAACGCGCTCTCTATTCCTGACGCGGCTGTGAACGCGCTCTCTGTTCCTGACGCGGAGGCGACCGCGCTCTCTGTTCCTGACGCGGAGACGACCGCGCTCTCTGTTCCTGACGCAGAGGTGACTGCGCTCTCTGTTCCTGACGCGGCTGTGAACGCGCTCTCTATTCCTGACGCGGCTGTGAACGCGCTCTCTGTTCCTGACACGGCCGTGACCGCGCTCTCTGTTCCGGACGCGGCGGTGACCGCTATCTCTGCGCCTGACGCGCCGGAGACCGCTATCTCTGCGCCTGACGCGCTGGAGACCACGATCTCTGTTCCTGACGCGGAGGCAACTGTGCTCTCTGTTCCTGACGCGGAGGCGACCGCGCTCTCTGTTCCTGACGCGGAGACGACCGCGCTCTCTGTTCCTGATGCAGAGGCGACTGCGCTCTCTGTTCCTGACGCGGCTGTGAACGCGCTCTCTATTCCTGACGCTCTCTGTTCCTGACGCGGAGGCGACCGCGCTCTCTGTTCCTGACGCGGAGACGACCGCGCTCTCTGTTCCTGACGCAGAGGCGACTGCGCTCTCTGTTCCTGACGCGGCTGTGAACGCGCTCTCTATTCCTGACGCGGCCGTGACCGCGCTCTCTGTTCCTGACGCGGCCGTGACCGCGCTCTCTGTTCCTGACGCGGAGACGACCGCGCTCTCTGTTCCTGACGCAGAGGTGACTGCGCTCTCTGTTCCTGACGCGGCTGTGAACGCGCTCTCTATTCCTGACGCGGCTGTGAACGCGCTCTCTGTTCCTGACGCGGCCGTGACTGCGCTCTCTGTTCCTGACACGGCCGTGACCGCGCTCTCTGTTCCGGACGCGGCGGTGACCGCTATCTCTGCGCCTGACGCGCTGGAGACCACGATCTCTGTTCCTGACGCGGAGGCAACTGTGCTCTCCGTTCCTGACGCGGAGGCGACCGCGCTCTCTGTTCCTGACGCGGAGACGACCGCGCTCTCTGTTCCTGACGCAGAGGCGACTGCGCTCTCTGTTCCTGACGCGGCTGTGAACGCGCTCTCTATTCCTGACGCGGCTGTGAACGCGCTCTCTGTTCCTGACGCGGCGGTGACCGCTATCTCTGCGCCTGACGCGCCGGAGACCACGATCTCTGTTCCTGACGCGGAGGCAACTGTGCTCTCTGTTCCTGACGTGGAGGCGACTGCGCTCTCTGTTCCTGACGCGGAGGCGACCGCGCTCTCTGTTCCTGACGCGGAGACGACCGCGCTCTCTGTTCCTGACGCGGAGGCAACTGCGCTCTCTGTTCCTGACGTGGAGGCGACTGCGCTCTCTGTTCCTGACGCGGAGGCAACTGTGCTCTCTGTTCCTGACGTGGAGGCGACTGCGCTCTCTGTTCCTGACGCGGAGGCGACCGCGCTCTCTGTTCCTGACGCGGAGGCGACCGCGCTCTCTGTTCCTGACGCGGAGACGACCGCGCTCTCTGTTCCTGACGCGGAGGCAACTGCGCTCTCTGTTCCTGACGTGGAGACGACCGCGCTCTCTGTTCCTGACGCGGAGGCAACTGCACTCTCTGTTCCTGACGTGGAGGCGACTGCGCTCTCTGTTCCTGACGTGGAGGCGACTGCGCTCTCTGTTCCTGACGCGGAGGCGACCGCGCTCTCTGTTCCTGACGCGGAGACGACCGCGCTCTCTGTTCCTGACGCGGAGGCAACTGCGCTCTCTGTTCCTGACGTGGAGACGACCGCGCTCTCTGTTCCTGACGCGGAGGCAACTGCACTCTCTGTTCCTGACGTGGAGGCGACTGCGCTCTCTGTTCCTGACGCGGAGGCAACTGCGCTCTCTGTTCCTGACGTGGAGACGACCGCGCTCTCTGTTCCTGACGCGGAGGCAACTGCACTCTCTGTTCCTGACGTGGAGGCGACTGCGCTCTCTGTTCCTGACGCGGAGACGACCGCGCTCCCTGTTCCTGACGTGGAGGCGACTGCGCTCTCTGTTCCTGACGCGGCTGTGAACGCGCTCTCTGTTCCTGACGCGGCGGTGACCGCTATCTCTGCGCCTGACGCACCGGAGACCACGATCTCTGTTCCTGACGTGGAGGCGACTGCGCTCTCTGTTCCTGACGCGGAGACGACCGCGCTCTTTGTTCCTGACGCGGCTGTGAACGCGCTCTCTGTTCCGTCTGGAAGCCGTTCCCTTGAGGGGAGGTACTGTCATGACTCTGGACTGTGGGTTCCCTCAGCCACCTGAGGTCGCTGTTCCCCTTGCACTGCACTCCCCTGATCGTTCACATCTGTCTTGTCATTAGCACTGATTACACTCACATCTGTTCACAATTATCTGGACTATATGTACCCTCACTTTTCACTCCTGTTTCATGGCTGCATTGTCTTTTGTCCTGTCCTGTATACTCTGTGTTTCTGAAATCCCTGGCCTTTGACCGTGTTCTTGGTTTTGTTATTTTGTGTTTTAGTTATTAGTTTTGTGCCGTGTTGGCCTTTTGTCTTTGTTTGTTTATTTTGTTAATTAAACTTCCATCTTACCTTCCCTGCATTTGGACCCAGACCTCCTCTCTTATTTAACGTGACACTGACGTCATCTCTACCGTGACAGCATAACAACATAGAGTTAAAGAGGGTAAACTTTATCACTCAACTGAACAGCGCACAAATGTTTTGACCACTTCGGCAACCTGTTAGAAAAGTTATTGGAAATTGTTGGAAAAAGCAGCTTGTTAACTGACTGTAAAATCGACTTTATTTAATTTCTTAATGTCACAACCGCTGAGGAGTGAAATGTTTAATCAAAAATAAATACTTAGAACAGTTTAATCTTTACCAAAACTTCAAAGTGCTGTTTTGCTTTTCTGTAAACATGATTTTATTCTTCAGGAGTCATTTTAGGTGAAAATGCCAGCAATCCACTGATGGACCAAAAGCTTGGCTCACAGTAGGAGAGTTGTTTGGACTTTCTAAATCCAAATTACTTTAAAACTAACACAGGGCTGGTCATAACAGCTCTATTAATAGAGTCCGTCCCTCCTACAACTCTAGGCAAACCTTAAAAACATGAACAAACACCCTTTGCAAATGTCAGCATCTGTGTGCAACCAGATTCCCAAAGGAATAAGTTTGTCATAGTCACACGCAAATACACACTCATGCTGGGTGAATCGCTGTCTTGTTTGTGGCCAGCTGAAGCGTTTAATGCTAAACTGAGCTGACCACAGAAAGAGCATGCAGTTGGGAAAAAAACACACACCACACAATACTACAGTAGGATCTGTTGGCAGCCGGTCTAGAAGAGAAGACAGTCAATGACAGTTATGCAAGCGCCCCCTGCTGGTGTATGTCTGCATGTGCACTTGCACTCCAAGTACTCTCCATCAGTTTAAAATGACTACAGCTACACCGACACCTACAGTCTGTAAATCTCACAGTGACAGAGTTTTTACATTTCTGTTCTTTATCCACTTTCTTCTTCTTGTAAGAACGAGTGCGGACATTTGTACATTTTATGGGTCTGGCTTCCAAACGAATCCACTTCCAGCTATTTTTAACTGTACAAAAGAGTTTGTTTTGCTGCTTGATACCGCAAATTGGTGTGTCTTACTATATTATTTCAAAGTATTAATCTCACCCATGGTCTTGCTTATGCATTGAAGAAATAGGTGGATATTCTACAGTCAAAAATCACTGATAATCAACAGAGAATAATTGCTGTATTTAAATTTGCTGTTCAGTATTAAGCTATTTTGCTTCCATAACATGTCTTCTTTTAAACTAGTGGAAAGTAACCGACATTTAAGTATTTATTTTTATTACAATTTATCTACAGTGCCTTGCAATATTATTCATACCCCTTAATTTTTTTCACATTTTGTTATGTTGCTGCCTTATGTTAAACTACTTTAAATTACTTTTTTCCCACATCAATCTACACTCCCTGCTCCATAATGGCAAAGCAAAAAATAGGTTTTTAACATTTGTGCAAATTTATTAGAAATAAAAAACTGAAAAGATCCCGTTGCATAAGTATTCATACCCTTTTCTGGGACACTCGAAATTTAGCTCAGGAGCATTCATATTGCTTCTAGATGTTACTACACTTCGAGTGAAGTTAAACTGTGAAAAAATCATTTGAATGAGTATGATTTAGAAAGGCACACACCTCTCAAAAAAGGTCTAACAGCAAAAGGTCATATCAGAGCAAAAACCAAGTCCTGAGGTCAAGATAACTGCCTGTAGAGCTCAGTGACAGACTTGCGTTAAGGCAATGATCTAGGGAAGAGTTCAGAAAAAAATCTGCTGCATTGAAGGTTCACGGTTCACAGAAGCATTATCCATAATGGAAGACGATTGGAACAACTAGGACTCTAGAAAATGTCTGCCAGCCCCCATCCAAGCTGACAGAGCTTGAGTGGTGAAAAGGTGAGGCAAAGAATGGCAGATAATTGCCAAATGCAGATGTGCAAAGCTTGTCACATCAGACCCAAAAGGACTTGAGGCTGTAAAGGTGCTTCAACTATGTACTGAGTTAAGGGTATGAATACTTATGCAATGTACTTCAGTGTTTTATTTTTAATAAATTTGTAAAATTTACACTCCATACACCATAATAATGACAAAGCAAAAAGCAGATTTGCAAATTTTACAAATTTTTTAAAAATAAAACACCGAAATAAGTACATTTGCCACAGTTTAACTCCACTCAAAGTGTAGTAACATCTAGAAGCAATATGAATGCTCCTGAGCTACATTTCGAATGTCCCAGAAAAGAGGGTTATGAATACTTATGCAATGGGATCTTTTCAGTTTTTTTATTTTTAATAAATTTGCACAAATGTTAAAAACCTATTTTTTGCTTTGCCATTATGGAGCAGGGAGTGTAGATTGATGTGGGAAAAAAGTAATTTAAAGTATATAATAATATAATAATTTCGCAAGGCACTGTATATTTCCATCTGTACAATTCAGATCATTTGATCCTGCTCTGTTCCACAGGCTTAGAGACGCTGCACTGATGTGTATCTTCTGCTGCTGGTATGTGAGGCCACTGACACGCAGCACGTACCTCCATCATTGCATGGAAAGGAGATGAGGAAGCAATCGACTCATCTCTCTCTCTCTCTCTCCCGTATGGGCCTGCTGCCAACGGGAATCCTTTTTATAAAGTGAGGTATGACATCATGGGGGCACTGGGTTACAGAACAGGGTCACGGAGAGGACAATAGCATTTTTGTTTATATTTCTCTGCAGACATCAGGAATCTTTAATATCGGTTTGTGCACATGTATGTGTGCCAGTTATTTTATCTTGAGGTGTGCATCTTTGGAATGTGAAAAGTATTCCTGGACCTAAAAATACTTTGGTTTGTTTTGTTTCTGGAAAATATCCTCAGGAAGTTCAGTGCTGATTTTGACTAGTGCTGAGATTGAGTTCAAGCTGATGGTTCTGATTAGCTTTTGGCCGCCCTTATAGCATGAACAGACCATCAGATATATCAGATTAAATGTACCTTTTAAAACCTGTTATACAAACAGGTTTTACAAACTTGTGCTACTGTAAATGTGATCACTCTACATGCAGCTTGTGACAGTAATTTAATAGCAAGGACATTAGATGTCCACTACTCTTCTAAAGTTTGAAATAAGTCTCTTCTGCTCACCAAAGCTGCATTAATTTGATCCAAAATACAGTAATAGCAGGAATACTTTAAAATAATATTACTATTTAAATGAACTGCTTTCTATTTGAATATATTTTAAAATGTACTTTATTTCTGTTATGCAAAGCTGAATTTTCAGCATCATTACTTTAGTGTCACATGATCCTTCAAAAATCAATTTAATATGCTGATTTGTTGCTAAAGATAATATAAAAATAAATTTTATATTTTTTGTATATTTTTTTATAAATAGAAAGTTCAAAAGGACAGCATTTATTAGAATTTGTTTTGTAACAAGTCTTTGCTGTCATTTAATACTGAAAAAATGCATTTAAAAGCAGTAGTGTACAGTTGAAGTCAAAAGTTATCATACACCTTGCAGAATGACTTTTTTGCTTCTTTGAAACCTGATCTCCTACTTACTTCTCAAAAATAAGTATACTTCAAGTTAATTTTATTTAGTATACTCAAGTAACGTTCAAGTATATTTTTTTAAGAATACTTTATGTAGTAAGTATACAAATATCAGTGTAGTGTTATTGTACTATTTCAAAATACTCCCTCGGACTAAATTGGCCCACTTTCCTGTATATAAAAGTGTACTTTAAAGTATACTTTAAGTATAACATTAGTATACTTTGAGTGCACACTGTACTGCAAGTATACTAAAAGTGAACTCATGAACTCATGAACTCTATGAAGTATAGTCTCAGTAAACTACTATGCCCCTATTTAGGTATTAATTTGTATATATTTTTTTGAATATCTGAACATACAAAACATCAAAAGAAAAAACCGGGTATCTGCGTGTAAACAAAAACAACAACATTTTATTCTAGCTTCATGCATTCTTTTTTTATGAACACTTGAATGTGGCTAAGTTTCATAAATAAAAAATAAATAAACAACATTTTGAACAAAAAGCTAAAAAAAAGACTATTCGTGATAATCAAATGTAGATGGAGTTGATCAACTCCCCAAAGCTTGACAGTCATTATTACGTCTTCATAGGTCGACATTTTATTCCATAACGTTACACAGTTTTGCATATCTATGGTTTTGATGCTGTTTTATGTCTGATGATTGTGTTAGATTACATTTGGAAGCATCTGTTGTTTCGGTTTCTTCTTCACTTGTGTTTGGGAAATTCTGTACAGAAGATGTGCAATAGCACCCCGAGCGTATAACAATGAAAACACAGATTCTCAGAGCACAACTATAGCTCAAATATATTTAGACTTTTTCTAAGTATAAGTCGAGTATAATTAAAAATGTCATTTGAAGTATATTTCTGAGAAGTGTATAAAGCACATATCTGAGAAGTACATAAAAAAGTAGACTGAAAGTGTTCTATAAGTCTTACATTGAGTCTGTTTTGTCCTTTTCTATTAGTTGTTGGTTTGGTAATCTCAGTGTTAAATATAAAAGTGCTTTAAATAGAATAGTCACACTTAGTGGAAAGATCATAGGTAAAGAGCAAAGAAATTTGTCTTCATTGTTTAATAGAAATATTTTGAGTCGGGCTAGAACTGTGCTAGCTAATAATGATCATTTCCTGTTTTCAGAGTTTTCAGTGCTTCCTTCTGGTTCCCGATAGAGATTGCCAAAGATGAAAAGTAATTGATATAAATATTCATTTGTCCCTTGCGCAATTAGGCTTTTAAATGGTTCTTGAGGAAATTTGTTAGGGTATGTGATATTTATGTTTTTATGTATTGTGTGAGTCTGTCTGTTTCTGATTCTAGCTGCATCTAAATTGCCTGTAAGGGATTTTAATAAAGTTTGACCTTGACCTTGACCTTTCCTAGTTTTAGTTTAAAAGAAGTTTACTAATAGCGCACTTGAATAAACTTCTTTTTCGTAAGGGTATATAAGCTGGCAAAATTTGCACTGATATCTACTGTATATGCAAATAACTTTACATCAATAAAATATTACAGTGGTGTAACTGTTATTAGTGACAGCATCTATATATAGAGTTGCATAAGCTGGCCTTTATGTTTGTGGTTGTATATCTACCATCTTTTAAAACCACCATGAGAGATTCCAGTTATAAAAAAATATCCTGGATGGCTTTATGTAAGAGAGTGTTTATCTATCTATCAGTCTTCTATTCATGCCACAGGCGTCTGATGCTCAGATAGCGGCTAATCTTTATATAGAAAGTGAGTACAGTTTCAGCATGTGTGTCTTTGAATAACATGCCGTGACATTGAGGATGGCGATCAATCTGGAGGTTTTGGTCTGATCAGAACAAGGTCTTGGTTGGATGACAGCTATCATTCAATCTCATGTGAAGCAGCACCTTCCTCTGCTTTGGGTTGCTACGTGTGTTTATAGGCTGAGCGAATACAGGTTGGTTTGGAACAATGCTGTGTTTTCGTGAAAAGAGGCACGTCCGTGAAACTGCACGTAGCAATCGTAGCCATGCATGCAGGCTCCGCCTCGCACACCTTCATGTGGGCTTCTCCATCACTATTCTGTGTTTAAATGGGGCGCTATACAGGCTGGGTTCATGGGCGACTGCACGTTTTTCCACAAATAGCCCATGTTATGGAAATAATATCTGAAATAGGACTGTGTGTTGCATCCTCCATTGACTTCCAGTCGAAAACATGAATAAGATAACTATTTTAAAGAAATAGTTCACACAGAATATTACATTCTGTCATTATTTAGTTATTAATGCAGCTCTTTTCCAGTTGGCAGTGACCACAGATCTATATTTTGTATCTTTTATACCATACAAATACGTAAAAAAAGACACCATTCAAAAAAAAGAAGGAAATGGAGAATCTTTCTTTTCTTCAAATTAAAACAGAAATAGTGACAAGTGTGAACAATATGAAATAATGCAATGTAATGAAGTTTTTACCTCTTTCTGATTAGAAAAAGCCTAATATTATTTCATTTGTCGATGCTGTGTTCAAAAATATTAATCTAAATGTTCCATCAAGTACAGTGTTTACAAAACAAGAATATTTCTAAATATATATATATATATATATATATATATATATATATATATATATATATATATATATATATTGTGTAAATGCATTAAAGTAGTGGCAAAATAGTGAAGAACTTTACATAAACAATAAAAATTTTCCATCAAGTACAGTGTTTTTACAAAATAAGAATATTTCTAAATTTATATATATTTTATGTAAATGCATCAAAATAGTGGCAAGTTTTAAGTGTATCATCTAACTTAACAAAATATGTTCAAATAATCAATTTACTGTCAAAGAACTTTACATAAACACATGCTTTTAAATAAATATTTTTTCTTTATATAATGTCAAACATTCCAAAATTGGTAGAAAATGAACAAATAGTTGTAACTGGTCTCAGAGGAAAAAGCAATCATGTCTTTGTGGCAGTTTTTCTGATGATTTATGGATAATACAAATCTTCTTCACCTAACAAATGGTTGTTGAAAGCAAAAATGCACATTATATTTTGTGAGACAATGTGATGTGGTAGAGTAAAACAACTATTTTTGTAATCAGCACCCCAAAATTATTTAAAAACTATATTGTATTTTATTCAGCAAGTCTGATGCAAGGACATGGTGGTGAAATTAGTATAAAGTTTATGGGTGAACTCCTTAAAATGACACTCTTGCTTGTCTGAAAACAAATTACAGAGAAATAATCTTTCTGAGAACTGGCTGATTAAAATCAATCATGTTTAGAATTTTAATTATGCTTTCAAACAGGCTGTTGTTGAAGGTGCTCTCTGATCATGGAGCATAGAGACAAGGTTGTAGCAATGATACGGGGATGTTTCAAAATACAGTACATAATGCTGTAGTTTAATTCTAAAATAAGCTGTAAAGCTAAATCATTGTAAATAAAAGCAAAAGCAAAATAAATATAGCGGATGTAAATGTGAAATTGCCATTGTCAAAATTGGTAAAAAATTCTAATTATCTTTGAATACAAATTTGCATAACTGTTACTGTACATGGGTCTTCTCAAGTCTGATCAAGCAGAGGATTTTTCAATACAGATCATGGAAAGAACTTTTACTATACATAAAAGACCTTTTATATGTGCAACGATTCGTTTCATATTCAGCCGGTCTGGGAGGCCAGCTGTCATCAGGGAAGAGGCGTTTTTCACTGCTAAGGTTTTGGTCATCAGGATTTCAAAGGTAGGTGCCATGGCAACGCATGGCAATCTTGTTGTCATTCTATGTTCTTAATATAAGATTGAGGGTGTGGGACGCACAGCAGTGTTGCAGAGGGAGAACAGTATACTGTACCTGGTATCCATGTTGCATTTAAAAGCTTTATCCAAGTGCTTGAAGGTGACCTCACTTCCACAATCCTTCTTTGCTTCAGCATCTGCTTAAAACATTATGAATTTTACAAAGTTGGTGAATGGATCGGTTTGTGAATCTTTTGATTCAGATTGGAACTTCGGAGCAGGTTCGCAAATCATTTAATTTGGATTGGGACTTCAGAGTGGGATTGCAAATCTTTAGATTCAGATCGGAACTTTGGAGTGTGGTTTGTAAATCGTTTGATTCAGATTGGGACTTTAGTGCAGGTTCACAAATCATTTGATTTAGATTGGAACTTTACGGATTACAAATAATTTGATTTAGATCGGAATTTAAGAGTGGGTTTGTGAATCTTTTGATTCAGATCATGACTTTGGAGTGTGTATCACGAATCATTTGATTCAGATTAGGATTTCAGAGCATGGATTGCAAATAATTAGATTTAGATTCAGACTTTGGTTCGGGTTCATAAATTATTTGTTTTAGATTGAAACTTTACGCATTGCAGAATGCGAATTGCAAATCACTCGATTCAGATTGGGAGGTTGGTTCGGTTCGCAATACGTAAACTTTACGTATCACATCATTTGAATAAGATCAAAACTTAGTGAATCTTTAAATTCAGATTGGAAATTCAGAGCACGGATCGCAAATCATTTGATTCAGATCGGGACTTCAGAGCGCGTATGACTAATCATTTGATTTAGATTGGGATTTCAGAGCGCGGATTGCAAATCATTTAATTTAGATTGGGACTTCGATGTGGGTTCGTGCATCATTGGATTTAGGTCGGAACTTAGCGCAAATAATTAGATTCAGAAATATCACTTCGAAGTGTGCATCATGAATCCTTTGATTCAGATTGGGACTTTAGTGCAGGTTTACAAATCATTTGATTTAGATCAGAACTTCACGGATTACAAATAATTTGATTTAGATCGGAACTTCTCATATTACAAATCCTTTGATTTAGATAGGAACTTAACAGTGGGTTTGTGAATCTTTTGATTCAGATCAGGACTTCAGAGTGCGTATCGCTAACCATTTGATTCAGATTGGGATTTCAGAGCATGGATTGCAAATAATTTGATTTAGATTGGGACAATAATTTGATTCAGAAATGTCACTTCGAAGTGTGTATCATGAATCCTTTGATTCAGATTGGGATTTCGGAGCACAGATTTCAAATCATTTGATTCAGATTGGGACTTTGGTGAGGGTTCATAAATCATTTGTTTTAGACTGGAACTTTACTTATCTTAAATAATTTGATTTGGATCATAACTTCGGAATGCGAATTGCAAATCACTTGATTCAGATTAAAACTTTGGTTTGGGTTTGATCTAAATCAGAAATTTATGTATCACAAATCATTTGATTTAGATCGGAACTTCGGAGAGGGTTGGTAAATCTTTTAATTCACATTGTGACTTCGGTGCTGTCACGATGCAGGCAGGAACACACGAACAACGACGTAAATAAAAGACGTATATTTAATAAATCCAACGGAATACAGGCAGACACAGGAACACCAGGGGAAAACATCCATAAAACATTAAAGACCGACAAGAATACAGGGGAAAACACACACCTTAAATAGACAGACTGATTACAACATCCAGGTGACAACAATGAGGGAGAAACCAAAATACTCAGAACTGCAGGGGAAAATGGGAGAAACCAACATGAAAGTCCGGGGGTGTGACATTACCTCCCCCTCCCGGAAGGCGTGTCCTCGCGCCGACAAATGGGAAACAGCAAACAGTCTCAGGAGGGGGTTTCGGCGGAGGACGGACTCCCGGGAGGAGGGCAAAAGATGGAGTCCAGGGTGGTGACTGAATAGTCCATGGAGGTGATGACGGAGGGAGGAGCCAAGGAGGTGACAGGAAGGGGCTGGAGCAGGAGGAGCCAGGTGGGACCCAGGCCGCAGCCAAGATGTAATCCCACGGTGGAGCCGATGGAGGGAGGAGCCATGGTGGAGGAGAGGCTGACGACTCCATGGGTCCGACCGACGGAGGCGGAGCAGGTGGTGGGAGAGCCCGAGGCGGAGACGGAAAGCCGAAGATCTTGGGTGACACCGCGGATCCGGAGGGCCAAGGCGGAACCCAAGGCTCTGGCGACCAAGGCGGAGATGGAGATCCGGAGGTCCGCGGCGGAGCCGGAGCGACAGAGGGCCGAGGCTGTGCCCGCGGGAGGGAGGAAGTCCACCGAGCCAGTGGGACGGAGCGACGAGGCACAGCCGGAGGAGTATAGTCCAGAGGCGAAGGTGGGGCGACGACTGACCAGGGCGGAGACGGAGGGACAATGGAGCCCGGTGGAGCTGGTGGACCGACGGGCGACGGCGGAGACGAGGGAGCAGAGAGCCGGGGTGGAGCCGCAGGGTCGGAGGGCCGAGGCGGAGTCCAAGACTCTGAGGCTGGAGGCGATGGTGAGGGATCCTCCAGCCATGACACCGATGGAGACTGGCAGACCCGCGGCGAACCCACCGCACAGATGGTGGACTGAGGGTGAGCAAGGGGACTGACAGATGACAGCGGGGATTCATGAAGGCTGGGCGGAACCAGCGGTGACTCTGGATGGCTGGGCGGAACCAGCGGAGATTCAGGCTTAGGCAGAAGAGGGAGGGTGGGTGGGAAATCCAGGCAGATGGGTATTTCCGTGAAACAGTCAATTAAGTCCCCAGAGTTGTGCTCTTGCTCACCCCCAGTGGCGGTGCAGTGGACGGGGCTCTCTACAGCCCTCTCTTGCTCCATGAAGCACTCCACCGTCGCTGATGTAGTAGCCGGCTCTCGCACCTGGTCGGAAGTTTTGACCCCATCGGCGCTCCATAACTCTGTCGCTCCGGGCTCGGGCTTCCCGTCTACGATGGGCTCATATTCCGCAGGTTGGGGTGGCTGGCTGGGCTCTGGGTCTGGAGTGGCACTGACGAGGTTCTCCTGGAAACGGGTGGGAAACGAGGGTTTGTTTCTCGCCAGTGTCCACTCCACAAATGCGGCGAAGTCCGCTCGAGTGCCGCGTCGTCCGGGTAGCTGGTGGTATGAGCTACGAGCTGGAACATCAAAGTGTACCCCTCGAGCGGTAAATCCCCCTGCTTCAGCCGGAGGAGGATGAATTCTGGACGGAGGAAGGACTCCATGGGGAAAACACTACGGAAACAAAAAGACTGGGAAAAACGAACAGGAAACAAAACGGAGGTGAACACGCCAAGAGAATAAACTGTATTGGTCGGTCTTTCTGTCACGATGCAGGCAGGAACACACGAACAACGACGTAAATAAAAGACGTATATTTAATAAATCCAACGGAATACAGGCAGACACAGGAACACCAGGGGAAAACATCCATAAAACATTAAAGACCGACAAGAATACAGGGGAAAACACACACCTTAAATAGACAGACTGATTACAACATCCAGGTGACAACAATGAGGGAGAAACCAAAATACTCAGAACTGCAGGGGAAAATGGGAGAAACCAACATGAAAGTCCGGGGGTGTGACAGGTGCGGGTTCGCAAATTATTTGATTTAGATCGGAACTTCAGAGCAGGTTCGTGAATCTTTTCATTTAGATTGGAATTTGGAGCACGGATTGCAAATCATTTAATCAGATCAGGAGGTGCATTTTTGCGAGTCATTTGATTAAAATTGGGACTTCTCAGCGTGTATCTCAAAACATTTGATTCAGATCGGGACTTTGGATCTTTTTTTCGGATTTATTTTTTCTAATTAAATGGTACAAGTAGCAAAACCATGGTTAATTTGTGTTATCATGGTCTACCTTTTTTCACCTTAAGAGGACACATAGGATGAATATAGAGGTGCAGTTTTCACTGCTTTATAGGATTAACAAAACTTTGTATAGTTTTAATGTACTTAGATCAACTTGGAATAAAGAAAAGAGGTTTACAGCTAGATTTTTGTTTATGTATGTGAAATTCAGCTAGCAGCAAACACAAATTAATTGTTATATTTTCCAACAAGTCATTCTTTGACTTCTCTTTCGAGTAGTCAAACAATCCAAAGAAAACATCCTCAAAACAAAAAGAAAAGTCACTTACAAAATGAGATTAGGAACATTTTAAAAAAATGGATACATTGCCAAACAAGTGAATGACATCTTCATGAGAGCAGTGACTAAACACATCAACTCACTTTAATGTCTGACCTATAATATAATTACGTCCATAAGCTTTGTGAAAGTTTGAATAACTCATTAATTTGTCATTTGACCTCTTCACATTTAAGGAGAGAACTAAAGTTTCCATAGGGGTGCTTTGACGTGCCCCTACCAATACCCAGCAACTACTAAATTGCCCTAGCAATAATTTTGATCAAAAATTTCAATGTCTGTTGTCTGCTGTTATGCCCCAAATGCCAAAATCAAACATTGTGGCATTGTCTATATACTGTAGTTTCATTCTCACAAAGAGCAAATGAGGTATGATTTCATATGCATTTCTTCCACTGTTCACTGTAAGAAAACTTGTCGGCAGTTTTGTGGACATAAAGATTATAAAGTTCTACCAGACTGTTTTTTTCTCACAGCAACTAAAATTGTACAACATTGCATCAAAGCATGGATTGAAGTGGATGGGCTACAGCAGGGAAGAACTAAGAGGGTAATAGTGGAAATATGCATAACAAAACTACAAAGTTAAAAAGCATGAACAAATTAAATAGTCTGACCAAGGGCTTAAAGCTTCAACAGTTATTTAGCATGAGACCATGAGCATGACCCCCTGCTGGCAGATGCTGTAACTACACCATCTGGACGTAAAAGCATCTTTTCTCATAAAAGTATATCAGTAAGTTGTATTTATATAGCACCTTTCTCCAAAACTCAAGGCCACTTTACAACAAGTATTTAAGTATTTAAATTGATAGTCAACCCCAAAAATGAAACCAGTTACTCATTCTCACATTGTTCCAAATCTTCCTTTGGTGGAACATGAAGATATTTTGAAGAAGGTTGGTAACCAAACCAGACAGACCTACATTGTATGGACAAAAATACTACTTAAGTCAGTGGGAGCAGAAACCAAAACTCTTTTAAATATCTTCTTTTGTGTTCTGCAGAAATTAATGAAGTCATACAGGGTTGGAATGACATGAGGGCAAATAACTGATATCAGAATTTTCACTTTTGGGTGAAAATGTTCACTTTTTCACTTTTTTTCTTTAACATTAATTAAAACATAGCCATATTTAAAATGATAACTCCTCCCCAAATGTTAAGGCTAACAAGGCTATACTTCATTTGAGTGCAGTGTCATTAATGTCTATGCAAAGATGCTCAAAGCCAATCAGAGTGGCTAAAACAGATATCATAGTTCAAGGTTGATCAGATACTTGTGTTTATATAGACTAGAGAGAAACACACCAAAGCACTGAGCTCCACAGCAGTGAAGGCCACAGATCTGCTCCGTTACAGTAAGTTTTCCAAACTTTAACTGACCACTAACATTTCTTTGATGGTTAGACAGGATTTTTGGCCTTATTTTTTTTTGGCATACGCATACATAAGAGATTATTTATGCAGCTGTACAGTAATTTACAGATTATTTAAATGCATGACACATGGGGCCTGTTTTTGAGGTTAATTTAGTTGTATGTTTTCTTCAGGTCTGTTCTGGAGTATGTTTTTGTCATTGTAAAGTGGTGTACATTAACAGTGCACATGCAGAGCACATGTTCGACTTTGTTAATAAATGATTTCAATGAACTTTGAATCTTTGGCTCATCAGTTTTTGGAAGGTCATTAACATCGTCAAGCTTTGATCTGCAAGTTAACATATGCGCCATGATAAAGTGTGTTTCTTAATGATAGTATTATAGAGACAATATTCAAAGTACAAAGTATATAGCTGCTATCTAAAGGAAAAACCATGAGAACAAAATGGCAGTGTACCATGTTTTAGGATTCCCATGTAAAAACTGAATGTTGCATCAAAAAAGTCGTTTTCAGAGTGTAATTTTACATTATAATAAATGTATTTATGCAACCCTGCATCACCAGTCATAAGTAGCACAGGTATATTTGCAGCAATAGCCAATACATTACGATTTTTTGGTGCCAAAAATCATTAGGATATTAAGTAAAGATCATGTTCCATGAAGATATTTTGTACATTTCCTACCATAAATATATCAAAACTTAATTTCTGCTTAGTAATGTGTATTGCTAAGAACTTTATTTGGACTACTTTAAAGTCGATTTTCGCAATATTTCGATTTTTATTCACCCTCAGATTCCAGATTCCAAATCTCTAGCAAATATTGTCCTATCCTAATAAACCATACATCAATGGAAAGCTTATTTTACATTTATTTTATATATAAAAGACCATCTGATGATACTAAAGTAAAGTCACACTACTTTTTCTAATAGAAACAGATGTAGACTAGTAGTATTTTTTTTCCCCTGCATTCGTTCACCACTTTTTGTTAGATAAGTATTGATTAGCTACCTCTCACTATTAAACATCTTTCGTTGATTTTGCAAAGGGTTTTTGAACGTAAGTTTTAACTGAAGCTGTACTGTTTATTGTTGCATTATTAGGGCGGAACCTTTAGTATCAAGCACTGGAGTGATACGGACTGTTTTTGCAGACGCACCGCTGCGCTCAGGGGAGTTTGAACAGGTAAAAGCTGCTATTTTATATGAATGTCGCTGGTTTATGTTTTTGTTTTATGTTTTTGCTGATGGAGACTGTTGTGATTCTGCTAGAAGGCTATTTTTATTCTCCGCTACGTGTGCGTATATAGTCAGATCGCCATAATCCTGTAAAGACCTTGACAGTATAATATCTAATACCACTGCTGCGGTTTAAACTGTTTTCTGAACTTTGAAACTTATCTTTAAGGTGAACTTAGAGCGTGTACAAAAATAATTATGTAGTTTCATTATTAGTGATGCTTTTCTTGCTGATCATGTGAAAATGAAGTGCCATTTGCTTGGCAAAAGTTCAATCATGTATTTCCAATTAATATTTATATTAATTTAGGTTTAAAAAATAAGGACGTACTGTAGGTATACAAATAACCATATGGCTTTTTGTAATCTACGAAAATATTTCGGTGAAAGGGTTCACTACACTTATGTTTTTGTCAAGCTAAAGACACCAAAACGTTGTTCAGTGTAACTTGATAAAAAAGATTTAAAGAAATAAAACATACAATTAAACATTCCTCAGCGACAGACTAAAAGCTTACCTGAGGGTGTAAACTTTTTAACCGTCTTTTGACATTTTGATCTTCTTATAAATATTTTTGCAGTTGTATTAAATGGGGAGGAATGTTTTAGAGTGAAATAAACTAACTAATACAACAAAATGTTACAAAATCTATGCATTTGGCCACTTACTGATGTTTATGCTGTTGTTTTGCTTCCAAAATGGTCACTTTTTGTAGGATGATGTCTTTAAGACACTGAATTTTGTTAAAGGGATTTTAAGAAGTTTAATTAACAGGATGGAAAGTTAATTTAATGCCACAGAAAAACTGTTTAGATGATCATGAGTTCTTAATGCTTAAATTGTTTTTTAAGTGAGATACAGAAAATGCAAATAATTTGTATTTATTCATTTATTTTTTATTTTTAATAGTTTTTCATGTTGGTACTCAAAAATCCATGCATACCAAAGCATATGTATTTTTTATTCACCGTTTACAAAATAAATAAGAAAAAAATTATGTATCAATAAATGTAAAATATACATATTTGGTTTGGTTCTGATCAGGTGAAAAACCTAGGACTAGTTCACAAAAGTAGGTTTTGCAAAAAAGTCCAAAATACCTGAAAATTTTGCATTAAAATTTGTGAATCCAACAACATAATACACTTGAGCCTACGACTGTCGGTTTAGGAGTCATGAGCGATTTCGCACTTTTGACCGCTGTAGCGCCCCCGTCAGGCCGATTGGGGCATGCCTTGGTGACTTTGTTGGCGGTGTGAGTACTACCATCCCTCCAAGTTTCAAGTCTCTGTGACTTACAGTTTAGTCTGCACGATCAGTTTTATGCAGAGTTTGCTGATCCGTGACCATTCTAACAGTTACAATAAATATATATAACTATATACTTTTTTTTTCTCTTGTCTTTGCAGTTTAGAATGGCTCAGGCGGACAACAGAGCTCTGGCTTTGGGAGTTCTGGCAGGGGCTGCTGGGATCAGCTTGGCAGTTGTCTTCTACCGCAAAATTGGAGCCGGCGGTGGCAGAGTCCTACACCTGAGCAGCAACGCAGATCACACGGCAGGCCGTCTGGGTCTGCAGACGGGCCAGGCGGAGGTGCTGGATCGGCTGGGTGCTCTGATACATTGTGTGTCTGAGCTCAAAGAGGAGGTAAAAGCCCTTAAGGATGCACTTCCACACCTGCAGGACAAAGTCAGGGATCAGCTGAGGGGTCGGAGTGGGGACGATATCAGTGCTCGCAAAGCAAGTCCCCTTCATCGAACTCCCACCAGGAGAAAAAGAGCAGGTGTCTCAGCTACAAGTGAAGGACAAAGCTCAGAAGAGGCAGAGAGTGAAGGAGGGTGAGTTTACTGAGATGCCAACCTGGCAGGTGTTTCTTTTTTTATTCATAGAATAGGAGAAGATGCTTCTCCCTGACAAAATATATTTGTTTCTGTGACAGCTAGATACTTTGTTTAGCTAAGCTCCTGCTTGTCAGTCATTTTGCGCATACATGGAAGCATAAGGAAGTTGCAAATGTAGTAAGTGATTCGTTCATAATGCCACATTCAACAGTTTGTCTTGACAGAAAACTATTTTGCTACCACTTTTGCGAAATTTCAACACAGAGTTGCTACTGTCTTGCTCCTCTGATTACTCTCATTAGTGCAGTGGTATTTTTGTATGTGTAAGCCAAATTTAGTGGCTAATTTGCAGAACAGGTAACATTTAAGATTACTTTGAAATATGACTGTTTTGGTAGTGACTTTTGAATACTTTTAACCTAGCTCAAAGATGCTGATCAGCACATGGTTAGCTAGCACAGTTCTGAACAGCTGTACACATAAAAACTTAATGTTATGAAATAACTCAACTAAAAAGTGTTTAATTATAGTAAAAATGGTGTTCGGGTGTGACATTCTTTAAAGTTACACATAGATTTTTCATACTTTCCACATTTACCTCAAAATGATGGGACATATCTACTCACCCTGTAGCTATAAGAGAGAGGGACATAGCAATATTTTTTCAATCATAAATGTAGGGATGTAGTTAAAACCTGTCACATACACTGTTTCGATAGTGACATGAAATTTAGGGGTTGGGGTTCGGGAAAGCCACCTCCCAATTGCAGGCACTAAATGATGATTTTATATATATTAAGCTTACTGATATTTTAAATATTATTGTGGCTTTCAATAGATAATAAAAGGATCTTATTAAACATCTAAGATTTAATACTTAAATGCTTTTTAAATGTGTTTTTTGGTTGTTGGACAGCACTTTGGACCAGTTATGTAGAATAACCCATATATAAAGTTATGACTTATTTTTTTTTAAAAATGTTCTGTTATGAAATCTTATGTTCACTGTATTTACTTGGTCAAAAATAGAGTAAAACAGTAATATTATAAAATATTATTACAGTTTAAAATAACTGCTATAATCATAAATATATCCAGAACTGTTAAATTCCTTACAATACATATGCCTAGTTAAAATATTTAAGGACTGGAACTTGGATTTTTTATTTTGATTAATTATTTAGAATCTTATTTTATTTTTTTTAGTAATAGCTAATCAGCTTGTATTTAAAACTAAAATCTGATTATGGTTATTGCTGGAAAATAACAATTTCAGGGTTTCAAACGGTATTTTGACATCCCCCTCAACTAGGGCTGTGCAATTAATCAAAATTCAGTTTCGCTTTCGGCTTCAAACAATTATGAAAATACAATAATCAAGATAAAATGATTATTGCTCCCGATTCCACCCCCTTTGTCCGCTTTCGCTTCTCTATAAAAGCCCAATTTTACATGCAAATCAGTAAAATCATGTAATGTGACTTGCATAAAATGGGATGTGCTTGATTTATTAATGTTTATTTGATGTTGTGTTTTTAAAACACAAAAACTGTTTTATTTGTATTTTTTTTATTGTATTGCTATCTTTAAATTAAGCAATCATATAAAGTTCCAGACCAACTCATAATTGTGTTAAAGAGGTCATCGGATGCAAAACACACTTTTACATGTTGATTGAAAATTAATGTGTGTTGGCAGTTTGTGTACACAACCACCCTACAATGATAAAAGTAATTTTTAAAAGTAATATTAAAGATAAAGATCCCCTATTTTAAAATCAGGTCATTCTTAGCTTCTTGTCTATGTGACGGCACACCGACAGAGTCTGCTCCCACGATAGTTGATTGACATGAGCGCCTTACCTTAGACCCGCCCTCGCCGAGCTGAAACAGTCCGACTCCGATCACCATTGTGTCTCCGATTCAGCGATTGAGGTGTTCTGTTATTGGATGTAATAATGAACATAGCAGTAGTCATTTACTCCTGGCATCTGAGCACAGAGGATAACGTTACTTTTATTTTTAAAAAGGAAAGCGCATGTTCCGATCTACATATGCATCTATGTTTGTGCAAATCGTTTCTGATACAGCTTCACCCACAGCAGAAGTGAGTATAAGCAAACGGCCTTTCTTAATAATGTGCTTGTTGGCAAGTTTTACCGCTAAATGCGGCTAAAGTAAACATTACGGCTCATAATCCCACATCAGAGAGGGGCGGGGTGAGCAGAGCTCATTTGCATTTAGAGGGACCATGCAATAAAATGAGTTGATTTTTTTTGCAGAGCTGATTATGACAAGATAAAAGGGTGTTTTATTACACTACTATTGAGAATTTTTTTACCAAAGTATATTATAGACTTTTCATTAAGACCCTAAAGAATCATATGAACTTGTGGAAAATGGGCATCCGATGACCCCTTTGAATAATCGTGATTATAATATAGACCAAGATAATCATGATTATGATTTTTGCCATAATCGAGCAGCCCTACCCTCAACTACTTTTATTTAAACTCAGTTTTGATGTGCTTATTTAGATATTTTGTTTCAAACGTCCTCACTCAGGGCAAACACAATTTAGCGTTTGAGAAAGATTAGAAGTGTGCGGCACATAGCTGAGGTGTGATTCAGTGAGGGAGCCGAGAGCGTTCCAAATCGTGTGTCGTCTGTACAGACGAGGTGAACTCCACCGCCTCCAGTCATTCATTAGAACAACTGTTAACTAAATTCAGCACTAAGCACTTTACAAGTCTATTCCAGTCTCACTAAATTCTGCTCCCGAAGCCATTCAGAAATAATCTGTTTTGTTATTCATAGCATTAAACTTCTGTTCGTGTTATTTTTCACACGCTATGTTCTCCAGCACCTTAAATGTCCAAAAATAATTTGTTATTTTAAGCCTCCAAATAGTCCAAATGTAAAAAATAAAGGAAACACTTGAGGCGTTCAGTTTTCATAACTTGTTTTTGTATGTCTGTTTGGAGTGTTTCTAGACCATGACTGGCTTTTGTGTTGCTCGGTTATCATGGTTTTACTTTTGAGCAGGCAGGATGTGTTTTAACACCATAGTGCAGCGCAGAGCCTTAATTCGAGAGTGCGTGTGTAGTTTGGTCCTGGAGCCGCTTGGGTTTCAAAGCAGCGGTTATCTGTCAAAACCGTTTCCTCCTTTCTGTCTGTCTTGAAAGCACCGGCCGATCAATCTGAAAGAGTGACTGCTGAGTTATCACAGCCTAATTTTTACTGTCTCGTGTAGGAACTTGTAATTTCTGTCACAGTTACATTGCTTGAGTGCAATCACGTCACAGCTTGCCTTAGTTGTTGCTGAAGGATGTTAATACTTGAATGTTTAAAATGATACCATTTATTACATTTAATTACTGTAGATTAAGGAAAAAGTTATTGTTTATATAAAGGCAGGCATGTCCGATCATAGAAGTGTAGGATGGAAATAAATAAATGAACTGCTCTGCTAAATAGACTGAGACGTTGCTTATCTTCAAGACTGTCTAGTATTGCTGTATATGAAGTGTTTTTAAAGATGCAGATGGTAAATTATTGTGTTTAGAGTTTGACTGAAATGTGACTGACGTACAGATGCTCAGGCAAAGAAACACTTGAAACCTGATTTTGATTGTGGTCACCTGCTGACTGTTCATGAGGAAAACTGACGCTTTTCCAGAAATAACACAGTTATTCACTTTTTCTTTTCAAAATAAGTCTCTTAAGGCTGCATTTATTTGATCAAAAATACAGTAAAAACAACAATAATGTAAAATATTTTTACAATTTAAAATAATTGTTTTCTGTTTACGTGTTTTTTAAAATACACTAACAGTCAAAAGTTTTTGAACAGTAGGGTTTTTAATGTTTTTAAGGAAGTATCTTCTGCTCACCAAGCCTGCATTTATTTGATCCAAAGTACAGCAAAAACAGTAACAGCTTGAACTATTTTTACTGTTTAAAATAACCAGTTTCTATTTGAATATATTTTAAAATGTAATTTATTCCTGTGATTTCAAAGCTGAATTTTTAGCGGCATTACTCCAGTCACATGATCTTTGAGAAATCATTCTAATATTCTGATTTGCTGCTCAAAACATTTATTATTATTATTTTGAAAATACCTGGGTAGAATTTTTTTTTTCAGGTTTCTTTGATGAATGGAAAGTTCAGAAGAACAGCATCTGAAATGAAAATCTTTTGTAACATTGAAAATGTCTTTTTCATCAATTTAAAGCATTTTATTTCAGATAAATGCTGATCTTTGGATCTTTCTATTCATCAAAGAATCCTGGAAAAAAGAAAATGTACTCAACTGTTTTAAATATTGAATATAATAAAGGTTTTAGCATAAAATAATGATTTCTGAAGGATCATGTGACACTCAAGACTGGACTAATAATGCTGAAAATTCAGTTTTCATCACAGGAATAAATTACATTTTAAAATATATTCAAATAAAAAGCAGTTATTTTAAATAGTAAAAATATTGCACAATATTAGTGCTTTTGCTGTATTTTTGATCAAATAAATGCAGGCTTGGTGAGCAGAAGAGACTTCTTTAAAAAAAAACATTGAAAATCTTACTGTTCAAAAACTTTTGACTGGTAAAGCTAAATTTTCAGCATCATTACTCTAGTCTTCAGTGTCACATGAGCCTTCAGAAATCATTGTGACTGATTTGCTGTTCAAGAAACATTTCTTATCAATGAAAGCTGTGATACCTTTTGAGGATTCTTTGAATAGAAAGTAAAACATCACTAATTTGAAATATAAGTCCATTGTATCATTAAAATTCTTTTCTGTCACTTTTGATCAAGTTAATGTATCCTTGCTGAATAAACATGTTAGTTAATTTCTTAAAAAAACAAAAACAAAAAAACTAACAAAAAAGTAGTGTTCCAGAGGAATAAAGACTGGTCTGTGTGTCCAAACTCCAGGGGCTGCGTCTGATGAAGTCATCTGAATGTGTGCACAGCCGGTGATTGTTGGGATGGTAACTGGGTTCCCCCTGAATAGCTCTCCTTTTCAAAGTCTTCGCACTTTGTTTTGCATGTTAAACACTGAAGAGTTTTATTCAGTTCTGGTTGGGCAATGGAGGTGTATTCACCATAACAAGAGCACAAACCTTCGCTCTTTTGGTCTGTCTGGTTTTTAAAGCCCAATTGTAACTTTGTGGACACTGACACATACGGTGTCCAATTTGTTTATTTATTTAGTTAGTTATTTTGTTGAGAAATCATTCTAATATTCTGATTTTCTGCTCATAACATTTTATTATTATTATTTTGAAAATACCTGGGTAGGATTTTTTTCAGGTTTCTTTGATGAATGGAAAGTTATTTTTTTATTTAAATAACGGGGTAATATGTGCACTCTGGAAAATTCGAGGAACATTTGTTATATCTTTTATAACTGTAAATATGGTGTGCCATCTATTTGTTGAAACTTTTCAGATGAGTCACGTTATTTTAGGAAAAACTAAATAAAATTCTCAGTTTCTTTTATTGATTAAATAACATTCTCCTCAACTATCAAATTATTTATTTAGCTTCATTTCACTACAAGATTTTATTTTCCCACATTTCAAGTTTCTGATCCATTTTTTACCACTTTTTACCACCATTGTTTTTTTTTTTTTTAAAGAATAAATGTAACAGTTTTGTCAGATTTATGCTTAAACAAGAATAGACAATTTGCCAGCTTGGAAAGGAAAAAAAATCATAATTCAAGATAATAAACTAATAATTAATTAAATATCTGATTTATAGTAATATATACTATATTTAAACTGAGGAACAAAAAGACAAAATAACACAAGAAATATAAGAAATATATGTATACTGTCCACTATTTGACTACTGTACATCTGTCACATATCATAATGAATTGAGGACATTTTCTCTGATTCAAAAATTAGGGATGCTCTGGAATCATTTGGCCGAAAACCGAAACCAAAAATGCTATGCGGCTGAAATTGTGGTGCATCCACAAAAAAAAAAAAAAAAAAAACAGCATTAAAATTAAACCTTCAAAAAGCTTTTGTTGTGAATCGTGCTATTCTGGTGGAGAATAGAGATGATGTCCTGATTTACCTCATGATCAGCAAAAAAGAGAAAACATGCTGAGCAGATAGAAAGAAAGACTTTACTGTAGCTGATGAATGATAGGATCAATGAATGTATGAATGAAAACATGCAGAAAGGGAACCCCTTGCATTGAATGTTTTGACAGATGGAAATGTTGGTTCCACTTTAAGTGCAGGTTGGACAGTAGAAATTCATTCATATTTTTGCCATTCATCATTTCAGAGAGATATTTTAATTTCATATTTCATCAGGGCTATGAGAATGAGAGGGAGCTTTCAAACTCTTTTATTCTATTGTCCATTTACTCTGAACATAAACGACTTACTACTGGTGTGAATAATGCAATAGCAAAGGCAAAAAATGTTTTTTTTAGTTAGTATTTTTGTGTTTGTTGTCAAATGAATAGAGATGTGATGATAGGACTTGGTTTTCATTGCTCCACAAAGATAAACAAAATGAAGTAATGCAAAGGCAAACTTTTGCACTAATGATGTTGGTTAATGTTCATCCAGATGGTGCTTCAGATTTGAGCGTGCAGCCAGATCCTTGACAGTTGTTGATCTTTGCTGGGAACGGATGTAAGACATGCTCTCCAACAAACACTGCTCTTAAACCTACAGTTTTGCTCATGGTGGCCACACAAAGAGAAAAGATTGGCATCAAAATAATCCCTGTGGAGGATTCTGTTTTTCCTGGGTGTGGCTACGTCCTTTTTTTCTTGATCTTATTTCTTATGCTTACTAATGCTCTATTAATTTAATAAAAAAAATAACTTGGAATATACAGTTGAGTTCAAAAGTTTTCATACATCTTGCAGAATCTGCAAAATGTTATTCGTTTTATCAAAATAAGAGGGATCATACAAAATGCATGTTATTTTTTATTATTTAGTACTGACCTAAATAAGATATTTCACATAAAAGATGTTTACATATAGTCCACAAGAGAAAATAATAGTTAAATTGATAAAAATGACCCCATTCAAAAGTTTACATCCCCTTGATTCTTAATACTGTTTAAAACAGCTGTGTTTTCTTTTGTTTAGTGATAGTTGTTCATGAGCCCCTTGTTTGTCCTAAACAGTTAAACTGCCTGCTGTTTTTCCAAAAAAATCCTTCAGATCCCACAAATGATTTGGTTTTTCAGCATTTTTGTGTATTTGAACCCTTTCCAACATGATTTTGAGATTCATCTTTTCACACTAAGGACAACTAAGGGACTCGTATACGAGAAGGTTTAAATGCTCACTGATGCTTCAGAAGAAAAAACGATGCATTAAGAGCCGGGGAGTCTTTTTGAATTTGAAGATCAGGGTAAATTCAACTTTTGTCTTTTGGGAAACGTGTAAGTAGCTTCTGAAGGGCAGTACAAAATGAAAAAAAAAATTATATTTTGGCATAATAAGAAAATGTGCACATCTTCATTCTATTCAAAAGTTTACACACCTGGCTCTTAATGCATCGTTTTTCCTTCTGGAGGATCAGTGAGTGTTTAAACATTCTGTAATAGTTGCATATGTGTGTGCGAAGTGTGAAAAGATGGATCTCAAAATCATACAGTCATTGTTGGAAAGGGTTCAAATACACAAAAATGCTGAAAAAACGAATAATTTGTGGGACCGAAAGGATTTTTCTTAAGAACAGCAGGTAGCTTAACTGTTCGGGACAAACAAGGGACTCATGAACAACTATCACTAAACAAAAAAAAAAAAAACCACAGCTGTGGATCATTCAGGTAGCAACGCAGTATTAAGAATCAAGGGGATGTAAACTTTTGAATGGGGTCATTTTATACATTAACTATTATTTTCTCTTGTAGACTATCTGTAAACATATTTTATGTGAAATATATTATTCAGGTCACTACTAAATAAAAACAAAACAGCATTTTGTATGATCCCTCTTATTTGGGTAAAATAAATGCAAGGTGTATGTAAACTTTTGACCTCAACTGTATATAAATGTATATAATGTTGTTTATTGCTTGTTCTGCTTCGAGGATGTCCAACTTGAGTTCTGGATTGAATTGCAGAAAAAGATTTGCCAGTATACGTTTAGCCATAATGAAAGTCTGATAATGATATGATTCAGACAGTCTAATGAGAATGGCCAGAATGACTCAGATCTCTGGCAGTTAATGTGTAACTGTAGCCCCTTAAATCGAAAACATACTGGCAGAGTGCTGAATTAAGATTAGAACACTGTTCAATCACTTGCGCTCCAATCATCGAGCATTTCTTTGAATCCTGGGGCTGTGGGTGATTTCCTCCTTATATGTAATATTAAAGTGCTCTCAGAGGTTCCAGCTCCAACACATCCCTACAGAACTATCGCTCTAAGTCTCAAATGTTCTCACAAACCACAAATGACGCAAATGCTTTTGGTGCCAGCTCTTAATGGAAGCCTTTAATGTTTTCACTTTTTTCTCAAGTCTTTCATTTGTACCTTAACCTGTAATTAATGTTTTTACACACTCATCTCGGCTGCTGAGAGTGTTAGCGCACGCCTACAGTCATTGAAAAGGGACGTTTTTCGAAGGCTGTAAAAGTTGGGCAGGTATTGCGTGCCTCGTTCTAAGAAAAATAAACAACCCTCACAGTGTTTTTACATGAAAGCCTTCAGGTGTCAGTCTGAAACCGGCAATCACAGTAAACAATTAATTAGCCTGCTTCACATGTGTACAGATCCTGTGGATGTTTTGCACGTAAACACTTTATGAATGGATATCCATTTCTGACCTTTTGTATGTTTGTATATGCTCGGGCCTTTAAATAAAATCCCTTTACCTTCTGTCTCTTGTGTAGGGGAAAAAAAATAATTTTAAGCATGATGTTTTGGCCTGAGCTTCCTGAGAGGTGTCTTTTAGGTTAAAATACTGCTTTGTCTCTGTAATGTGAATGTACTTTGGTCTGTTTTTATTTCTTGAAATAAAGGAATAGTTCAGCCAAGAATCTAATTTACTGAAAATTACTCATGCTCAGTCCTTCCAAGATTAAGATGAGAACAGATTTGGAGAAATTTAGCATTACATCACTTTCTCACCAATGGATCCTCTGCAGTGAATGGGTGCCGTCAGAATGAGAGTCCAAACAGCTGATAAAAACATCACAACACTCCATCATTCTGGCCGAAATGTGAGTCCTTAATAACACTTCCTCTCGTGAAAAAGTCCCCTGTTGTCCTCTCTCGTCAAAATCCAGACATTTTGTTTAAAATTGTTTTGGACCGGTTTTGTTGTAAACAATGCTTAATCTGTGCATATTTCTCTCCTGATTCAGAAAAGACAAAAATATTACAATAGGTTTGTTTCTTACAAACATGCAGCTTTTTGCTTCACAAGACATTTAACTGATGGACTGGAGTCATGTGGATTATTTATGGATTATTATAATGTTTTAATCAGCTGTTTGGACTCATTCTGACGACACCCTTTCACTGCAGTTTGCAATGGATCCGATGAAGAAACAAATTTATCTACATCTTGGATAGCCTTTGGCTGAATAATATTTGAGTTTTCAGTTTTCAGTTTTCCAAAACACATTTAATGTAATTGCATTGTTGTCAATAATTGACATTCCTGTAGAACACAGCAAAAGCTTTTTGGTCTAGCGAGTTTTATCACAACAACAGATACAAGCTCACTGTCTTCTCTACTGTGTGCTACAGGTATATAACCGCACTGACAGATTCTGAGGAAGAGGAAAGTGACGATGACCGAAAACCACCGCAGGAACCGGTGGATGAATATACGGCTCTGCTGCGGAAAGCAGACCGACTGCACAGCTGTAACGGGGCAGAGAAAGCAGAAGGCCTGAATATTCTGCTGGAGAGGAAAGCAGAGGTATGTAAACTACAGTTTTTGAAAGAAATCAATATTTTAGTTCAACAAGGATGCATTAGAATTTATTAAAAGTGACATTTATAATGTTACAAGTGATTTCGTATTCTATTTTTTTACATTTTAATTCATCAAAGTATCATGAAAACGGTTTCTAAAAAAACTATTAAGCAGAAATAAGAATAAGCAGTAAATTAGGAGTTTATTGTATGAAAACTCAAAAGTTATTTTAAATCAAAGTAGTACTTGATCAATATGACTATATTTTTTGGAGATTTTGGAAATGAGGAACTTCTTTCAGAAATGTACAAATCTTACTGACCCCAAATTTTGCTGTACATTGGCGTCTGGTTTATTAATAAACATGTTTTATTAACTCTTGTCGTGTGTGCTTACAGTTTGATCAGGAGTGCCAGTACCTTTGGCGGTTGTCCAGAGCCTATGCAGATGCACATGATTTTGCTGTAGACCTTGCAGAGAAGAAGCGCTGCGCTGAGAATGGTAATCACAGTTTTTCATGATAACAGGTTGACGTGTATTTATAGACATTTGTGTCAGAATTGGATAGTTTGGCATGATGGTTGATTACCATGAAATATAATTGAATTGTCAACATTCAGTGGCTGTCCTCCGCAAACAGTGATTCATAAAATTAATGTGATTTATTAAATTAATTATTTGCCATATAATTTCATTGAAATACCTACTTCTGCCATGAAACTCTAGATGACGTAGGCGGGTTGTTAATGAAACAGATATCACATCACAGAGTTATACAACTTAGCACGAGCTGATTGGTTCATGCGTACGCAACCAATGAGCTTGCAGCTATTTAAATGTCTGGTAGCATTCACTTGGGCATTTTGCAGCGTGCTTTCAGAGTTCCTCAACCCTCCACCTTCCCCAGCTCCACCTGTATAGATGTGCTATGTGTTATTTTATGCTATTTGTGCAGCAGCATTATGTCTTAAATACTCACAGCACCGTATTGCCATATGCTTGGGCAGTAGTAAGTTCTGTACTTGCTTGCAGCAGCAGCAATAATCTACAACTACAGCAATAACCAGCAGCAGCGTAGCAGATCTATTCCGAGACGAGACCAAATACATTAACATTGTCATATACATTACCATACTAATCTTTTCCAGGAGTTGTCATGACGGAAATATAATAAAATTGATTGACAAGCCAAAGTAATTTATAACTAGTGCTGTCAATCAATTAAAAACAATTAACTAATTAATTGCAATTTTTTTTCCTGTAATTAATCACGATTAATTCCCCCTAACATTTTAAAGTTTTTAAATATATACTTTTATATTGCAATAATTTCACATTTAATCTTCAAATAATGCAGAAACAACATAAAGACAGTGTATTTTTACTATTTGTTAAATATTTTTATGACTAAAGGGGAGTATGACTGATACCAATATTACTGATGTCTCTATGAGATTGTTCTTTTTTTGCCTAATATTTAACCATTGACTATAGTAATTCAACATTACAGCATAATTAAGAGCGATCAATTTTAATGTTTATTAGACTTTAAAAACAACAACTTCTAATTTAAGTGAACTTAAAACAATCTAGGAAATAGGAAATCTACAGAAGTTATCAAACACTAAATGCTAAATTAAATATAGATAAATCTTTAGAACCACAAAAGTTATTGATTTCCTCTTTTTCTCTTTTGTTCAATTAAAAGACATCACAGCAGCTAAGTTATTAGGTTATTTGGCTGCTATTACTTTAAGAGCTGCCTCTGCTGAACATGACACAGATCTGATATGCATGTGGATAGTTTAATTTCCATTTTTGTATGAAATGATACAGGCTATAGTGTGTTTTTACTGATATATGGCCTGACAACATCTCATCTGCTCATCTGTTCTACTTCTACCTTTCCTGCGCTCCTTTGACTAGAGCCTGTTGCTGAAGTGAAGTTGGAGTGCGTGTCTGAAAAGTCTCCCATTTTATGTGCTCATAAGGATGTTCTGTGACTAAATAAATGCAATTCTTGTCAGGAAAAAAAAGAGCTCCGCCTTAGCTCCACCCCTGCGTTAACTGAAAAAATTAATCATCCTCGTTAATGTGCTAATTTCGACGGCATTATTACATACACCCATACCTATAATCGTAAAGAAGACAATTGTTGGCTGTCTTTAGGTTATGAATGCCCGTGGACCCTGTATTTAGCTCATAATCCGTCTGCACTTTCCATTGTCTTTCTGTTCCTTTTTTCCTTCTCTGCCTGCCAATTAAATTCAACACAATAGTCACTCAGTCCATGAGAATATCGAGGGACAGGATCAGCTAGTTCAGTTTCCGATCTGTATTTACTGTAATGCCTTTAATTGCTGTTCTTCAGTCACTTCTATGTGTGAAGGCTTTAGTTTCAAAGAAGGTGGAAGCCGACCAATTATCATTATTTAAATCTTTAGAGGAAGTATATCTTTAGTAGTCCAGCGGTACTGCAAAATAAATGTTTTAATTTAAAAAATTTTTTGGACTGATAAGAGATTAGATGAAACTGGTCTGTCAGATTGCATCTTGTTTATTTTGTTTTCATTTTAGGAAAAAAAGCTGGTGAAGAGGCCATTTCCATCAATCCACAGTGTGCTGAAGGACATCAGTGGTGAGTTCATGTTAATATTTATTCAATTTGTTGTCCAGTTAGGCAATAACACATAATAAGTTTACAAAAGTGTGAGTATTTTTTAATATTATTATTATTATTATATTAATAATATTATTTTTATTTTTAGGTCTATTTAAAAAAATGTATTTCAATGTCATATTCAGCAGTATTTCACGTGTGACCTTAATGTGTAAATCTGTAAAATGAAAATATAAACAAATTCCCAGCCTTTCATATACTTCTAACTGATGCTGTTTTGGTATAGCTTAGACCAGGGGTCGGGAACCTTTTTTTTTTTTTTTTTACCAAAGAGCCATTTTTTTATATTTTTTGTGAGGTCATTTATTTTTTTTGCGAGAGCCATTGTTAAAAACAATATATTACTATAAAATAAAATAAAGGTTTTCAATAACAAAACCTTTATTTTTCCATGTACAACTCAAAAATAAAGCATGAAGCATCACATGCTTAATGCATGAATGAAAAACATGAACATTTTCACTTTTTTTTCACAAATACAATTTAAAATAAACTAATATTTTACCATAAAAATAGCATTTACTTATTTTGGCTTTCGCCCATGGGGTATTTTGTTTACACCCGGTCACTTCATGTGTTTTCTCTGATCGGATATCGGATATTTACCAGGTGTAAATGCCCTCTGAAACGCTTTCGAGACGGGTTTAATTCCAGTCACTCAAACCACTTCAGGAGGTAGTCTGGGCCGCATTCCAGACAAAACTGCATCTGGTTGTTGAAACCACATTTTCAAGTTTTACTCCTTCTAAAATGTTAAAATAACAAACGTGTGAGAGCATTTTATAGGCTATATGACATGTTATAGTCAGATATGACAGTGCTAATGCAACAAACATCACCGCGGATGAGTAGCTGAGTATCTCTACAGCAAGCCAACACGCAAACTGCTACAAATGAAACTGAAAGTAAGTCGCAGATGCTCAAAGCACAATCATATTCATTAAAAGTAGTGAGACAAACTTATCTTTGCAGTGCGGATGCCACGCTCTCTCCTCTTGTGGTCTTTCATCTTGAAATTAACTGATAATTAATAAAATGCTTATCTGTTGCTTTCCTTGATCTCCTTTAAATTTAAATATAATGCAGGAATTGAAGATCGGATTTAAATCACTTTTGCGGCGACATTTGATCTGAGCAAACCAGACAGAGCAGAGCACGTCTTTTAATAAAAGCTGTTTCTGTCCACTCATTTTGAAACTTGCTGCTCGATGCTCCTCTGAATGTTTTCTTTTCGCCATCACCACGGTTGTTGCTTGAATCTGCACGCTTGAACACAGCACAGCATATGCGAACTGGTCGGAACAACGTAAAAGTATTGTAAACGGACTCTTCATTAACTTTGATTCGCTGTACAACAACAACAACAAAAAAAAATCTATTTTCTGCAGGGAACTAATTTCTAGTGATGGTTATAATTTTTTTGTTTTACTGTAATATGTTAGTGAAGGGAGACAGCTGGCGAGTCACGTCATTTTTGTCAAAGAGCCACATGTGGCTCGCGAGCCATAGTTCCCAACCACTGGCTTAGACTTTACTGTGATGTTTTGTGGCCTATTTATTCAACATATTCCATGTCCTCAAGTTGGTTTCAAGAGGTTTTGCGTTATTCGAGAGCATATTCAGAAACCTGGCCCTCATAAGTTGAGAAACACATTTGAATACTTGTCAGTAGCACCTGGGCTCCCGTGTGTGTCTGTGGGTGTCTGACTGTATATGTGGGTGTGCGTGTGTGTGGGTGTCCTGCACCGGAGGTGTTTTACAGGCTTGCCAGCTCCACTGGATATGCTCACTCATCTTACAAAACCCTCTTGATAGCATCACCACACCCCAGGAATGTAAACACATGCAAAGACAGCCCCAAGCTAACATATAAACACGCACACAAACCTATTTAACTGCTTGCAATTTGTGTGTTTTTGTTGCAGTTTTAGTGTATATACACCAGTTTGGGGGTCAGTAAGGTTGTGAGGATTTCTTTGAGAATGAAGATTTTATTTACCAAATATGGCTTAAATTGATAAAAGAGGCAGTAAAGTCATTTATATTGTTAGAAAAAGTTTAATTTCAAATAAATTCTGTTCATTTGACCTTTCTATTATCTATTAATCAAAGTAAATGTATTACAGTTTCCATTAAATTTCGAAGGGTTAGTTTAGCCAGAAATTATAAATCTGTCATTAATAATTCACCCTCATGTTGTAAGACCTTTGTTCATCTTCAAAACACAAATTAAGATATTTTTGGAATTTCTAACCCTGCATAGACAGCAATGCAACTGACACGTTCAAGTCCCAAAAGGTAGTAAGAACATCGTTAAAATAGTCCACGTGACATCAGTGGTTCAACCTTAATGTTATGAAGCTACAAGAATACTTTTTTTTGCACAAAGGCAAAAATAATAACTTTCAAGTTTTCTTCTTTTTCGTGTCAATCTATGTCACATGGACTATTTTAACAATGTCCTTACTAACTATCAAGGCCTTGAACGTGTTCCCTTGCTATCTATGGAGGATCAGAAAGCTCTCTGATTTTATCAAATATCTTCAGTTGTGTTCTGAAGATGAACAAAGGTTTTGCGGGTTTGAAACAACATGAAGGTGAGTAATTAATGGCAGAATTTTTATTTTTAGGTAGACTATCCCTTTAAGCAAAACAGCTGTTTTCAACATTTATAATAATCATTTGTAATATAATGATAATAATAATTGTAACTTCTTGAGCAGCAAATCAGCTAATTAGAATAAAGGATCATGTGACAAAAAAACTAGACTAATGGCTGCTGAAAATTGATATTTACCATCACAGGAATAAATTTTAAAACATATTAAAATAGAATACAGCTGTTTTAAATTTGATAAATATTGTAAATATCACTCTTTTTACTGTATGCATTCATTCATCCATTATACTCATCCATTGTGAGCATAAGAGGCTTTAAAAACATGAAAAAAATCTTACTGACCCCAAACCTTTTAATGGTAGAGTATGTCATATTTTGTCATTGCATTTTAAAATTTGGCAGACTGACTGACATAATTACATGCTGATGCTTTTGTGCCTGTCCATCTGATATTGTTGATATAGTTTTGAAATGTGAGAAACAGACATTTCCTCACACTGAAAGACACGACAAGACAAGAAACATATCACTTAACACATTTTATAAGATTCATCAGAATTCATATCCTGCCTAATTCAAGAGCAGGGCAAGCTGCCTGTTAATTTTCTTTTAGTTGAAAGCAGTTGACTGCAAGTCAGTCAATTAAATACTGTAATATATAGTGTTAATATGTTTATTTGCTTCCTAATATGTTTGCAGCCTCTAAACACCACAGTAACGCTGCTTATTACAGTTTTTGTAAGTTGAGTAGCATACAGTGGTGGCCAAAATTATTAGAAAACTATGATTTTAAGTCAGTTATTTCTATATTTTTCTGTAGTGTATCAGTAGGAAATATTAGTTTACATTTTCAAACATTCATTTTGCTATTAATTGTAATAATCCAGTGAGATTTTTGTTTGCACAAAGCTACCTGAAAAACTATGCACAAGTGCACCTAGGGCAAAAGCTGCTTTAAACACAAAGGATGGTCACACCAAATGTAGATTTAATTTAGTTACTAGAAGTTAATTGATAAAGAAAATCTATTTATGACAGTTTTTTTTACACAATTGCCTCAAACTTTTAACAGTACTGTAGCTTTGCCGGTAGGTTTTGTGAAGCATCTTGGAGACCTTGCCACAGTTCTTCTGGATTTAATCTGTCTCAGTTTGTTCTGTTTCTTCATGTCATTCTTGACACACTGGATGATGATGAGATCAGATCGATGTGTGGAGCACTGGCTGCCATCAGACTCCTTGTGCAAACAAAAATCTTACTAGATTATTACAATTAATTAGCCTGGCGAGCCAGACTTACATCAAGATGTTTAATAAATAATTTTTGCTGCCGCTAGGGTGCGTCTAGATTTCTAGGCTAACAATTAATGGCAAAATGAATGTTTGGACATTATGTAAACTGATATTTTCTACTGACAAAAGAGAAATAACTGACTTAAAAACATTTTTTAGCTGGTAAAAATAATAGTGTTCTAATAATTTTGGCCACCACTGTGTTTGCGTTTGTTCTTTCACAGGGTGTCTTAATGAAGGCATGTTCACTGATCTCTGTGTCTGTATTTTGCCTGTGTAAATCCCAGGACAGTGCTTTCCATTCCATCACAGACGCCAGGATTATAACATGGAGTGCAGAGAAGGGTCATTGTGACCTACACACACCCCCACCTCATTTACGGCTGCTTATATCTGTGATGTGTCCTTGGCATTATGATTTTCATTAAGGATCTGACCTTCAGCTCTATTGAAAGCTGTCCTGCCTTCAGTGCAGCAGCACTGCTTAAAAACATAATTCACCCAAAAATGAAAATTCTGTCATTAAGTACTCACTCTCTTGTCACACCAAATCTGTAAGACCTTTGTTCATCTTCAAAACACAAATTAAGATTTTTTTTTTTGGATGAAATCTGCTCTGATCCTCTGCTTGTATACAAGGTGCAACGCATCCAGGTTCAGCATCAGATGTAAGTTGTTAAATAAAGTCGTTATTTTTGTTTTCTTGGTGCACAAAAAGTATTCTCGTAGCTTATAAAAATTAAGGGTGAACCACTGATGTCACATGGACTGTTTTAACAATGTCCTTATTACCTTTCTGGGCCTTCAACATGGTAGTTGCATTATGCATGGGCAGAAAGCTCTCAGATTTCATCAAAAATATCTTAATTTGTGCTCTGAAGATGAACTAAGGTTTCACAGGTTTGGAACGACATCAGGGTGAGTAATTAATAACAATACTTTTTAAGTAAAACTTTGGGGCTTTTCACTTTTTTTTTTTTTTACCATACTTTAGTAGAAAATCATAAATCTGAGCTCTTAGAACCGTAATAGCACACCTTTCCTCAACAAACTGCATCATTTGCATTCTCACAGAAACTTAGCACCTGTATAGCAATGCTCTGGCAACCACACAACACTCTAGCTTGACTTTTGCACCAGCCAGATTTTGTTTAATAAATGTAACTGTACTTTTTCCAGTTGGTAACTGTTTTCTGAATCAACCTGTATTAGAAACTGCTGATGCAATGTTCAGTTGTTTCTGTCAGTTTCTCTGTTCAAGGTTTCTGTCAGTGTCTCATGGTTAAAGCTGGTCATTTATCCTTCCATTTTGCATCATAGCTGGTTTTCCTTGCAAGCAGAGTGGCAGATTGACCTTGCATGGCAATAGCTGCTCTTGTCATCAAGACTTTATTGAATGCTCAGCCCAAGGTGATGAGAGAGAACTTTCTGTTCTGAGCCGAAAGGTGAAAGGAATCTGTTCTCTCTGTCGATCAGTTTGACTCTTAGACCTCTTTGTTTGTGGCCAGTTGCTCAGGGGATTTCTCTGCCCATGAGGAAAATACTGATTAAACTTACATAATCTTCTGGCAGCCACAAGTCTTAGTGTTTTTTTTTTTCCTTTTCTTTCTGTGTGGTTTGTGTTTGAGTGTGTATGAGTCTATATAAGATTTCAAGTCACCGAAAGGACTCTAAGCAACTGTCAGAAACGACCCTTGGCCAAACCACACTTTTTCTTGTACAAATCCCTTCTCTCCCTCTTCTAGTGTCATTTTCATTCGGTTTTTGCTCTCTGTTTCTCTCTCTTTCTCTCTCTGTCACACACACACATTTCAACATAGAATAAACTTTACAGAAGTTTCACTCCAGAACACTGGAAACTGCCTGAAGCTCACAAAACCTCTCCGACCTGTTTTGAGCATAAAGAATTACACTAATAGAGTAACAAACATCTGCTTGTTTTCTTAACACTATTGGATTTCATGGCCGATGAACTCCGATGAACTTGACGTAGTCTGCTTTAAAATCATATTTTAAACAACCCGATTTCATGACGAAAACATACCTGTGGGAACTTTTTTGCAAGATGCGAAATACGTACCGTCATGTGCATTTTGTGACATGTTTGATGTGAAATGTCCACCAAGGGGCACTTAAAAAGTGTTCTTTTTTTATTTATTTTTTTCTCCGGAACAGATAAATGTACATATGGTATGTTTTATGTGACGTTGGTTTAGTATGTATCACCGCAGTTCTGACTTAAAATGTTGAGTGGTGCTATAACTCTAATTCTCTGTGATGTTTTAAAATAATGTACCATTTGCACTACACCTAAACCTATACCTGATGGTATCAACAGAAGCAATTGTGAGGTAAAAACACAATCGCAAGCATGCTGTTTTAGCTTGTTTTTCATTCTCTCATCTTTCAGCTCCTTCATCGTGAGTCATGTTTTTCACAGGATTTGTACCCAAGGATTCTGCATCCTAAGTCCAATTCTGTGCCAGTTGAGCTACCAATCAAGCTTATGTCTGGAAAACGAAGCATATGAATGAATCTTTAATCATAACTGTGTACGAAAGTGCTTTCTGTTTTACCACCTCTAGTGTTCATTTCTATTGGAAACTGCAGTAATATGTACTTATTGGTACATATTTTGCGTCTTGCGAAAAGGTTTTAGATTTGCATTTCCTGCAGGAAATATCAGTGCAGTTAATTTTTAGGTAAGACTACACTCTTAAAAATAAAGGTGCTTTTAAAGGGTTCTTCACAGCGATGCAGTAGAAGAACCATTTCCACAAAGAACCATTCAGTCAAAGGTTCTTTAAAGAACCATCTCTTTCTTACCTTTCTAATCTGAAGAACCTTCTTTTGTCACAAAAGGAACTTTTTGTGAAACAGAAAGGTTCTTCAGATGTTAAAGGTTCTTTATGGCATCGTGAAGCACCTTTATTTTTAAGAGTGTAGGATTTAGATTTTGGTGCATGAATGAGATGGTGCATCAGAACCACCTTATAAATGGCTGCCGTCATTGTCTAAAGTGAGCATGCAACTGTGCTCAAAAGTCAACGCAGTGACACCATCTTTAAACTGTAAATGAGATTATGAAAGGTTAAAGATGCATAAAAGACCAGTCATAAATTAATATGCAAATAAAATGCTGGAACGAATATGTTTGAAAATGCATATGCAAATATTACTTTTACATTGTCATTTAGTTACTTGGCGCACATTTCTATTTAAAGTAACAATTTAAGATCGTCATAAGAAATTTACATTGCAAATTTTTATGTACACTACTGTTCTGTAAAATTTTTATGTTTTCAAAAGTAGTCTCTTATGCTTACTAAGGCTGCATAAAAAATGACTATGAATTTATTGGTAAAAAACTAAAAATGCTACAATAAAAACCTGTTAAATGGTTAATAGTAAGTTCCCCTACTATATACGGTAAAGGAAGAGGAAAATAAGCCTTAATTTACAGTGAATAATCGTAAATTGTCATTACCAGAATTTCCTGTGTTAATATTTAAAAGCTGCTTGTGATGGGCTTTGGTTCATCATGAGACTTTCTCATCACCACCTGCTTTTGGTGGTTATCAGTGTATTACAAAGGTACAAAACAGATTTCAGTACTTCAATAGGTTGGTACATTAACATTTTATCAGTTAATGAAATTATGGTATTTAAATGTAAATTAAAGTGAAAACCATAAAACTTAAAACTTTGCTACTGTATTTTTAACTGTAAAATTCTGACAACCACAACTGCCAGGTTTTTTTTTTTTTACCATAATTTTTGCGGATTTTTTTTTTACAGTGTTTATTTGATCTAAAATACAGTAAAAATAGTAATATTGTGACATATTATTGCAATTTAAAATAACTTTTCTAAATTTCAGCATCATTACACCAGTCTTCAGTGTCACATCATCCTTCAGAAATCTAATATTCTAATATGCAGAAACATTTCTTATAATTATCAATGTCAAAACAACTGTGCTAGTTAATATTTGGTCATATTGTTATCAGTATTCTTTAGCTTTCTGAGTAATATTAAAGAAAGACAGTAGAGAAATAGAGCAAGTAAATGTTGTGGAGCATGTCATTTTATTTTTATTCTTTTCTTAAAGTATAAAATTCATAAAAAGCTAAAAAAAACTGAGCTGAATTTGTTGCATGAAAATTCTGGAGAAGAATAAAATAAATTTCAGTACATTGCTGCCTTGCAAGCATATCTGTTGCTAGTGTATTTCCAGTGGTATTGCTTTGATACAGTATTTACACATTCTATTTCGCAAAGTATCCACATATGGTAAACAGTTTTTATTATTGCTGAAGTTTACCCATAATGCCCCTGTGGAGGGAAACCCCAGATTCCTGGAGTGAGGAGATGTTGTCAGGTGTGTGACGTGCTCATTCAGCCAGCAGAACTTCTGCCACTGGCTCCCATCGCTTTGCTGTGGTTAAATGTTCAGGCCTCCGGGCATTGCCAGAACATGACAGCAATGAATAAAAAACAATCTGTGAAAGGAGGGGGAAGGAATTAGCCCCGGGAACATTGAGCAACCATTCCCCACCTGTACTGTCCCTGCCAGCAGTTGTTATTAGTAATCACTTCTGGTATGTCTTCATGTTGCTTCAGTTTAGATTTATTTGCAATTCATCAGAAGAGCTATTTTGGTGATCTCCAATTTTATATCAATGCACTGCCATTTTTTTAATAAGTAATCAGGATGATGTTGTCAGGTTTGGTTGTTAGCTCTATTCTAAAACCAGTGTCTATTGTCTACATAGGCAGCATTCTGACTGAAATGCAACCTTGTGAGTGACGGGCAGCAACAAATTGCAATCAAATAGTTTCAGACTATGGTGCCAGGATGTTGCTACGCTAAAAATGTGATACTATAATATATTTGTCAGTATTGCATGTAATCTGTCTTCATAATCCCCTGTCATCTTGGGTAACTTGGTTCACTTAGCGTATTGCAATGCATTCTGGGATTGTTCTATTCGTCAAAGAAATATTTGATGCTGCCTTGGAATTCGACCAAAATTAGGTTTCGGCATAATGTCGCTGCCCAGCTTTGCAGCATTAATGTCATGAGCATGTCTATGCTTACTTTAAAGTGCTGTCTATGTCTACAGAGCTGTTGGCTTTTGTCGTCTTCACACCCAAAGATCTCGCCACAAACTTTGTGGTCTTCTACTGTGGTTGGTCATCCTATTTTTGGTGTGGAGAATTGTCCTTCTGTGCACCACTGAATCACAGTAGCCAGAAAGAGAAATTGCCAAAACTTGCCCATGTTTGTTTGCTTTGGAAGAAAGTAGGCGAAATATGTTCCTACACTTTCTGTCCTGCCAGCTTAAAGAACCAGCTTCTCAACAAGGTGATACAATGTTCATTCTCAGTCATCCTCTGAAAAGCAGAGAAACTGCTGTCATTTGTTTTATAGTCAGACTTTTGATAAATGGCATAAAGTAGTAGTCCACATTTGAGATTCTTCTGTCCACTTTGACAGAAGCCAGCTGTTTGAGCAACACATAAAGCAAGTTTATTACATTTTACATGCCGTTTAGCAGAAACTATGTAGAATTTGGCCTAAATCCAATTGCTAAAAGTAAAAAGCTAAACGCGGGCTATAAACAAACAACACAGGGTCACATGACTTCAGTGCCACCAACCCAAAACCTCTGACAACCCTTTACATACTTATTGAAAAACTTTTTCTCTGTTTTTCACTGTTTGAATGGTTTTGCAAGAGCATGATGATAGAAACAAATATAGCTGCAAGCAGCAATTAAGGGGCCAAGCACTACAGAGGTAAAATGAAGAGCTAAGGAGCTGTCCCTGCTCCTGGAGAGCTACCTTTCTGCAGACTTGAGTTCCAACCCTGCTTCAATACACTTGTCTGTAATGAAGTAGCCCTGAATATCTTGATTAGCTGGTCCAAATGTGTTGGATTAGGGTTGAAGCTGAACTTTGCAGTATGGTAGCTCTCCATGAGCAGGGTTGGAGACAATTTTTGATACAGAATTTTACTACAAAACTCAAAATGGCCGATGCCCAAAAACGCCAACATTAGATACTGTTCGATCTAACGAGACCAATCTTATGATTTTTGGCCAAACTGGTCTGAAGTTTTAAGCAGAAACCTTTTGACCAGTAGGTGGTGCTGTGCCGAAACTACTTATGTGCCCTTAGGTCATGCTTGTTATAACACATACCAAGTTTAGTCAGAATCCACTAAAGTGTTGCAGAGATATAGCCTCATGTTCTTTTTTGCATAAACTTTGTCAAATTCATTAGCACGCTTTGCAAAAAAGGTTTGGTGTATCAAAAGCTTTTAATAACTTTTTGCCAGAATGCTCTAAATATGATGAGCCAATTTTGGTGAAAATTAGAAAAACTGTCTAGGATGAGTTTGAAAAAGTAGATATTTCAGAAAAATTTAAATTGCAAAAAGTCTTGACCATAGAAATTGGTATGACCCAAGGAATCAGAATTGTACAGTTCAAAAGAAACATGAGTGTAAATTTGGCGTGTTGGTGGCGCTAGAGCAGTGGTTCTCAAACTTTTTTGGTCGCGCCCCCCTTTTAACCTTTAAAAAAATCTGGCGCCCCCCCTCCCAAAAATACCTATCCCACCTAAGACTAATAATTGATTTCACTAAACTTAATGAAAAATTTATGCTTTCTTAGTTAAAAAAAAAAAATAAAATTACAGGAGAAAAACACATGCAACACTTGAAATATTAAAAAATAGCACAGGGAGAATAACTGTTATTATTATAATTCTCTATGTTATTTATTTATTTCTATATTTTTTGTAGGTTTCATGCTGTCCTAAGGCATGGCTTGAAATTAACTTTTTTACAGTGCTACCACGTAAAAAAGTTTGAGCACAAAAAAAATATAAGAGCACCCAATTTATTTTTAGTAATTTGCCGATCTTGATTCTTCATGGCTGATTCTGATTGCAGATGTTTTCAAGCAAATGGGCTGATTCTGAAAGCCTTTTTTATATTTATTTTACACATTAAGCAAGGGACAGGAATTAATGAAAATATGAACATGAACAAGATGTTTATTTTCTCTATTATAAGTACAGCCATTTAAATTAGAGGCAGTCACTGCATTTTTAAAGAATCTGCTGTATAAATAAAAAATAAACGACACAGTTCTTTCTTAGTCGTGTAGACAATAAATGCAGGCATGATCAAAGTAGGCTACTCTTTCAATATTCAAAGTGCAAATAGACAGAATTTTCCCACCATGATACAGAGTTATAGACAACTATACAACTTATTATAGCCCACATACTAATAACAGCTTCGATATGTTATGTAGCCTAATTTGCGCTTTGGGGAGTCGCTCTGTAAACGTGGGGTATTAAAATAGCTTTTGAATGCACTTGCGCGTTTTACTTTCGGTTTCATTTTAACGATCGCGTGAATCAGCGGCACTGAGCGTGCATTCTACAATACAAGACATTACTTTTACAAAACCATTTGAAAGTGGGAGGACACAAGCAGGATTTTGAAAAGCCCCAAGTGGAAATTACGCCCCTGCATGAGCTGAACTCTGCCGCTGAGTAATCATTTGTGAATGTATGCCGATTTGTACAGTATACCGAGACTGAGGCGCCAGAATGCCGCAGTTCAGCGGAGCGCAGTGTCAGTGACATCTCTGCTGGACGTGACAAAGTTGCAAATAATTTTAACTTTGAAGCCCCGCATTGAGCTTTTGAATGACCAGCACCTGCCTGGGTCTGTGCGAATTCATCTATGGTTTTCTCTTCTCTTTCACACACCGATCCATCTCCCGTTCGTTACATCCTTTGGCTGTTTACGTTTTTATATTTATTTTTCTGCTGATGGCCCACTCCCCCCCTGCAATACTCGTGCGCCCCCCCCCCCCCCTGGCGGGCACGCCCCCCACTTTGAGAACCACTGCGCTAGAGAGACTGTGGTTTGCTGTGGTTAATGATGAGACTGTTCTCTATCTGTGTGATAGTTTTCATAATTTCAGATTCTATAAGTTTCTATAAGTTTATAAGATTTATAACAATATCCTTAAAGTTTTTGTAGAAAAAAAACAGCATTTTACTACAAAATTTGAAATGGTCCTCGGTTGAAATGGCTGACATAGGAAAATTTGGTATAATTTGATTCGGCATACTACTCTGAATCTAAGGAGATCACTCTTATGATTTTTTTTTTTTACCAAACTGTTCAGAAAATATAAAGAAAAATGTAAAATGTTTATATATTTTAACCAGTAGGTGGCACTGTTCCAAAACTACTCATGTGCCCTCAGGTCATGCTTGGTATAACACATACCAAGTTTGGTCTGAATCCACTAAAGCGTTCCTAAGATATAGCCTCATGTCCATTTTTGCACAGATTTAATGATCTAATCTAGATGATCTAATTAGATGATCTAATCTAATTTTGGTAAAATTCAAACAAACCATCTAGGATGAGTTCGAAAAAGTAGATTTTTTATAAAATTCAATATTGAATTTTGGTATGCATTCTACTCTGCATGGGCCAAGGAATCAGAGGGGGAAAAATCCTTCTAGACCTCACAGTTCAAAAGTTATTTGCAGAAATATGAGTGTAGATTTGGCCTATTGGTGGCGCTGGAGAGTTTGACCTAGAGACAGATTTGCTTTGGTTAATACTGAGACAAATTTCATATTTTCATACCACTTACCAAGTTTAGTCTAAATCTACTAAAGCGTTATGAAGATACAGTCTCATGTCCATTTTTGCAAAAATTTCATCAAATTCTTTAACGTTCTTTACGAAAAGATTTTCATAACTTTTTGTCAGGATTGTCTGAGGATGAGCTGTTTTTGTTGAAAATCGGACAAACGCTCTAGGACAAGTTAAAAAATCTAGATTTTTTGCATTCGACACAGTATGAGCCAAGGAGTCAATAAAAAATTATTTTGCTTTTAGACCTCACGGTTCAAAGGTTATTGGCAGAAATATGAGTGCAGATTTGGCCTATTGGTGGAGAGTTTGAGTTGGAAACTCTAAATTTGCTATGGTCAATATTGAGACTGTCCTCTATCTGTGTGCCAAATTTCATAACTTTCCTGCAAGCAGTTCTATAGGCTGCCATAGACTGCCAAAGAAGAATAATGTTGTAGAATAAAATGAGAAAAGCTTGCATTCACCACAGACCTTATTTTGCTGCTGTGTTTTGGCTTACTAAATTTCATCCCTGCAGCACTTGGTTTAATCTTGTAAATGCTATTTGGTTTCCAGATTCCAAAAAAACGATGTTCTTACTCAGAAGTTGCACAAAGTCAGCCAATCAGATTAGATCTTGCTAGATGGAGAAGTTCAGATGGTCAGTGAGGAGGTTGTGGGTGGCCCGTGGACATGCCGCCTGCAGCTGAGATTATTCAGTACAGCGCAATCTTGACTTGATCTACCAATCAATTAATTAAATCGCACAAGAGAGAAGTTATGTTGAAATAGATGCTCTTGTAGTCTTTAGAGCCTCATTCCCACAGCACAAATCCCCCACCCCCTTAACCCATACTCACACCAGCATGGGCGACATTTGACTCTTGAGTCAGGGGGGGCAAGAAAAAAAAATCAGATTTAAGCTTTAAAACAGTGCCCTGCGGTATTGCAGCACATCAAAGCAGTCAATTAAAGCGCTGCACTTCAGCCCGTGCTGATGGGCCCTGACTTTTTTTTACACCCCAGGGCTACGGCTTCGGGCCAATTTTCACGTCATAGTTCAGACCGGGCTGGCATCGGGCCTGTTTAAGGCTTCTCCTTATTTTCATAATTTAGACATCCATCAATTATGGTGAAGAAAAAAAAATGCCGCGCTGGTGGAAACAACACGAAACTTCACTTTCGCTTTCACTTTTGAGACTGACTCAGACACCGTTTAGTGTGCTTTAGCGCAGCTGAATCCGCGTTCAAGCGCACACAATAGGCTAAAACTCGCCCCAAGCACCGGCAAAAATAAATAACAATGAATGTGTCGAGGAAAGAGTAAGGACATAAATGAATTATTTATTAATTAATTTGTGTATTCTGAGTCAGTGTCGCAAAGATCCTGACTCGCAATCTCCTTTTTGGACGCGCCTTTAGAGAGAAATTCATCTTTACGGATTACATGAAAGAGTTTGTGCTTTTGATTTGTTTTATTTCGTTAAGTAATAATTTAAAGCTTTCTATAAATGTATTTATTATGTCTGTGAGGCATGCATTTCGCTTAATTTTGTTAAGCACTCCTGTTCAAGAACCAGACGGCAGAAAGCCATATAATATATATTTAACGAATAAAAAATGCTCCAAGCGTTTTTCTTAATTAGCTAAATAAAAAACGAAACTAAATATAAACATTTTGCCATTACATACAAAACTGAACTATTTTATAGCTGAAACAGTAAGTTGTTTTGGGAGAAGGGGAAAATATATATTTTATCCCGTCTATTGCTTCACCGTTATTTCGAGAATAAACCCAGCGTAAATATGCAAATGTCACTCCCAAAACATATCAGCTTGCATGTGCCGAAAAACGAAAGTTTCATACAAATTCTAAATGGATTATAGCCTGGAAAGTGCAAAGCACGCTCCCCTTATTATCACTAAAAGTTCATAGAGATCTCACAAAATTCTGTTATAATTAATAAAGCTCTCTAAACTACACAATTAATATTTTATTTACATCGCGTCTACACTCATAAGATGATTCACGAGCGCACAAAACGGCACTTAATAAAAACCGATCAGGCGCTTTCAGCAGTGAGTGAATTCTGACAAGTGTTTCTAATTGTTCGGAAACAACAGATATGACTGTGATTGGCTACATTGCTCAACGCTGCAAAAACACGTTGGATAGTTTGCCAGATCTTCAATTGCTTTGCTTTCGTTTGAGGGTTATATAGCACCGTCTAGTTCCCAAGTACAACCGAGCCTAAGCTTGGCTAAAGCAGTTGCAGCGGGGCTGTCAAGGATTCCATGACTAACCACAGGGGGGGCAACTGCCCCCCCTTGCCCCCCCCTAATGTCGCCCATGCACACCAGTGTGACTGGGTATAGTAAGTCGATCTATTAGGGTATGTCCGTGCTAGTGTTGAATTTCTCTCTGGTGAGCTCAAGGTCGAAAGGCTTTTGGCCACAGAGTCTATCCTCCAATCACACTCTCACCTCCTGTGACAGTCATTTGACTTCTTCACCTCTTTATCAGGCACATAAAAGGTGTTTCAGCCCGGCTCCATTGTCTGACTGTGAGTACCAGCAGGATTAACATCGCTATGGTGGAAAAGCTTTGATCACCTCTGAACCGGCCCCTCAAACCACTAACTACACATGCACACGCACATCAGTCCCTTCACTTAGTCATGATTCTCCTTTCTTTCTTTCTTTCTTTCTTTCTTTCTTTCTTTTTCTTTCTTTCTTTCTTTCTTTCTTTCTTTCTTTCTTTCTTTCTTTCTTTCTTTCTTTCTTTCTTTCTTTCTTTCTTTCTTTCCAATATAATCACTGCACAGCCTTAAATAGTAACATGATAAAAGACACTAATCTTTATTTAAAAAGCCTTGTTAAATGTGTTAATGTTAATAGTGTAAATGTCTGCAGTTTTAACTAGCAACTTGGCACAGGTGTGCATTAATTAGCAATTTATAGCAGCTTTGAATGTGGTTTATTCAGTCAGTAATTGGAGCCAAATTTTCTAATGAGAAATTACTCATAGCTGTTATTAAGTTGATGTTAATCAGTAGCTGTGGTCTAATAAAAGCCTCAAAGGTACTAGGTCTAAAGTGGAGAGAAGAAAGACACGGGTCTTTAGGAAGTTTTATTCGTCCATACGCATCTTCCCGTTCTTTTCTCCTCCTCTTATAGCTAGGAAAGCAGTAAAGATTTACATCGCTTCTCTTGTGGATTTAAAAAGTTCATTCAAAGGTCAGAAGTTAATTTTGTGCTCCAACTCTCCAGGTTTTATGATCATGACACCATCGTTTTGGCATTTTATCATTGGTGTCTGAGATTGAAGTTTAATTAGTTGCATCTTTTTCATCGATGGTGGCTTTGTAAAGCTCTCTGTGGTTAGTTTTTGGGGAAACAAGCTCTACAAGTTGAAAATTGAGGTTTGATGCCACTGTGTTGTTTGGACACAGTTCTTTGCTTTGCAAATATGAATATGAAACTCTATAATTAATGAAATTTAATATTTAATAATTACTGTTTTCCTTTCTCTGTTGTCTCTACATAGGTATGCCATACTCTGTGGGCTCCTGTCAGATTATGAATCTATTCAGAATAAAATTAAAAATGGTTATCTTTTTAAGGTGAGTGTGCATATTTGTTCTTTACACAATGTTCACATATATGTTTTGATTGGATTTTTTTGATTGGTCAAATGTGTAGACGAATATAGCTTAATTGCTAGGTTGTAAAACATTACACTTAAAAATAATTATTCAGTCCAGCCTTACAGACACAGACAGCAGAATATTGAAGCAGTTCAGATGGACCGTTTACAGCTGAGCTCATGTCAACATAGGAAGTAGTTACTCCCAGTTACTTCCAATTTTAAATACTTCCAGATGCTCCCAGTTACACATTTGACCCTTAATTATTTACACATTTATTGCTTGCTTCATGTAGAGAAAAGTTTAATGGCAGTAAATGATACGGTGATCTCAGCCAAAAGGTCATTTGAGTTTATTTCAGTGTTTGTATGTGTCGATGGGAGCATAACATCAGCTTCTGTGAGAGTTAGTGTTCATAATCTTATCTGAGAACAGAGGAAATGGAATGAGGGTACCACACGCACACACACGTATTTCATAAGAGCAGATCAGTCTCTGATACACGTAGCATTTTATCTTAGCTGTCAGCTTGATTTCCAAACACCACACACCTGCAGAGCCCTGGCAGGTGAGCTAGCAGAGAGAGGGAGAACGGAGCTGAATGACAGATGCGTGTGGTGGGTTTTTCTATGTTCGTGCGAGACAGTTCAGGAGAAATATTTGTGGTATCTCAGCTGTAGAAATCAGCAAAAAAGACAAGTCGTGCCACATAGAAAGAAACCTCTCTCTCTCTCTTCATTTCTCTCTCATTCTCTCAAGGATCATCTGGATAAGGCAATTGAGTTGAAACCTGAAGATCCTCTGTCATATTACTTGCTGGGCCGCTGGTGTTATGCTGTGAGTGACAGAGCATTTGGTATTAGTGTGTTTGGGATATTCATCACATTGTGTTACTTAAAGGGTTCCCACGCTCACATTTTCCTGCTATTGCCAGGCTTTTTATACATACAGTCAACCCCGAAATTACTTACACCCCTGGCAAATTCTGACTTAGTTATTTTTATTCAACCAGCAAGTTTTTTTTTGGATTAGAAATGACACAGACGTCTCCCAGAAGATAAGACGATGTTCAAGAGGCATCATTGTGGAAAAAATTATTACTCATCTTTTATTTACGTTTGAACAAAAAGTGGCATGTCCAAAATTATTCATACCCTTCTCAATAGTCAATAGAAAAGCCTTTATTGGCTATTACAGCAATCTTCCTATAATTGCTGACCAGCTTTTTGCATGTCTCCACTGGTATTTTTGCTCATTCATCTTTAGCGATGAGCTCCAACTCTTTCAGGTTGGAGGGTCTCCTTGCCATCACCCTGATCTCTAGCTCCCTCCACAGATGCTCAGTTGGATTTAAGTCAGGACTCTTTTGTCTGCTAACCATTTCTTCATCACTTTTGCTGTGTGTTTTGGGTCGTTGTCATGCTGAAATGTCCACTGGTGCCCAAGGCCAAGTTTCTCTGCAGACTGCCTGATGTTGTTGTTGAGAATTTTAATGTATTGCTCTTTTTCATGGTGCCGTTTACTGTGATTAGGTTCCCTGGTCCACCGGCTGAAAAACACCCCCAAAACATTAGGTTCCCACCCCCATGTTTGACAGTGGGGATGGTGTTCTTAGGGTTGAAAGCTTCTCCTTTTTTATGCCAAATGAAGGCTACATCATTGTGGCCAAACAATTCAAGTTTTGTTTCATCTACCCATAAAACAGAAGACCAGAAGTCTTCTTCTTTGTCCAGAGCATTTGCAAAGGCGAAGCGGGCTTTTGTGTGCCTTATCTGGAGAAGTGGTGTCCTTCTTGGTCTGCGTCTGTGGAACCCAGACTGCCTTGATGTTGCCACCAGATTCATCAGGATGGCCTTGGTGGTGATCCTTGGATTCTTTTTTTTACCTCTCTCAATATCCTCCTGGCCAGCACAGGTGTCACTTTTGGCTTCCGACCACGTCCTCTGAGATTTGTCACAGTGCAGAACGTCTTGTATTTTTTAATAATATTTTGCAATGTAGCCACTGAAACTTCAAAACATTTAGATTCAACATTTAGGTCTTATAGCCCTTTCTTGACTTGTGAGCAGCCACAATGCGCAGGCGCAGGTCCTCAGTGAGCTCCTTTGTCTTAGCCATGACTGTCCACAAACCAACAGCAAAGAGCTTCTATTTTTCACCTGTTGAGTTGATTAAAACAGCTGTTCCCAATGAATCAGGGTAATTAGGATGCTTTAGAACAGCTTGGACTATTTGGAATGGTATAGAAATTTGGATTTTCCCATAGACTGTGACAGTTTGCAAGGGGTATGAATAATTTTGGACATGCCACTTTTTGTTCAAATGTAAATAAAAGCTGAGTAATATTTTTTTTTTCCACAATGATGCCTCTTGTACATCATCTTATTATCTTTTGGGAGAAGCCTGTGTCATTTCCAGTCAAAAAAAAAAAACTTGCTGGTTGAATAAAAGTATATAGTAAAAGTATTATGCCATAATAATATGGCAATTTTCAAACAATTTGAAGTTTATTCACAATTATTCATTTTTCTTAAATAAATAATGACAATGTGTGATATGTCATGTGATGATGTTTATCTGAGGATTTATTTTCCAAATTTTAAGACCGCCAAGGACCAGGCTATTTTTTAACTTTTTCACATGACTATATATTTTTTCTCCATTTCAAAACTTGAAAAAAAAAAAAAAAAATTTAATGAACTTTCTGTAGTGAACTCACTACTAGTCAAAAGTTTTTGGACAGTAAGACTTTTTATTTTTTTTTAAAGAAGTCTCTTTTGCTCACCAAGCAAAAACGGCAATATTGTGAAATATATATATTTTTTTTTATTTAAAATAACTGTTTTCTATTTGAATGTATTTTAAAATGTAATTTATTCCTGTGATCAAAGCTGAATTTTTAGCATCATTACTGCAGTCTTAAGTGTCACGTTCCTTCAGAAATAATTCTAAAATGATGATTTGCTGAAACATTTTTATTATATTACATTATTATTATTATTATTATTATTATCATCAATATTTAAAACAGTTGAGTAAATTTTTTTTAGGATTCTTTAATGAATAGTAAGATCCAAATACTTTTTGCAACATTATACACTAAACCATTCAAAAGCTTGGAGCCAGTATAATTTTTTGGAAATAAATTAATTAGAATTAGAAATTAATTTATAATGTTACAAAAGATTTCTATTTTAGATAAATGCTGTTCCTCTGAACTTTCTATTTATCAAAGAAACCTGAAAGATTCTAATGTTTTTGAGCAGCAAATCAGAATATTAGAATGATTTCTAAAGGATCATGTGACTGGAGTTATGAAGCTAAAAATTCAGCTTTGAAATCACAGAAATAAATTACATTTTAAAATACATTCAAATAGAAAATGGTTAATTTAAATAGTAAAAGTATTTCAGAATTGAACTGTTTTTGCTGCAAGTTGCAGGCTTGGTTGGTGAGCTTAAGAGACTTCTTTAAAAACATGAAAGATCTTACTGTTCAAACATTCATTGGTCAAAAATATGAGAAGTAAATTGACTTCAATAAATATAAATATATCTTGAATAATAATTTATTTTTTTAGTATTAATTTATGTATTTTTTTTTTTTATTAATTGCAGTAAATGGGCCTTTTTGTATGTTGATTAGCGAAGATCTTAACCTCTTTGTACATTGTCCATAAACATGTTGTATGTGCAGGTGTCACAATGTACATGGATAGAGAGGAAAATCGCTACTACTCTGTTTGGTGAGCCACCCAGTGCTACAGTCCAGGACGCCCTGCAGAACTTCCTCAAGGTGGGACGTGCCTCTAATCATTGCGAATAGAGCCTCTTTATTTAGAAGCCAAACACATAAAATAAAAAAAATTGTCAATACATTTTTGAGGTAGACAGATTTTATAGAGATTTGTTTTTTCCTCTGATGTTCTCCTGTCCTTTGTATCTCACCCATCACTTCTTATTTAAGGGGTCTGTGCTTAGACTTGTTGCACCCTGCCAAGACAACACAACATTCTGGAGAGTTATACAACAGCACGACTGATTAAAGGAGAGAAATAGGGAGTTTTTCTTTGTCAGTAATCATTAATAGTCTAATTTTGTGCAAAAACAGATATCAAGCCAATATACCAACAGTTTATGAACAAAATAACACGTCTTTTCATATACACCCTGAATGATTCACCTTCATGCAGAATCCAGATTTATGTGCTACATGGCCAAAAGTATGTGGAAACCCCCTTCACATTACTAATACAGTAGTTGCATAAAGTCAAGCATCAGTACAGCCATGCATCTCCATGGACAAACATTTTTAGTTAAATGTACCTACATTGTACTATATGATATTGTACAAAAAAAATATATAAAGAAAGTTTATATATTAAAATAAAAAGTGTTTCATTTAAATTCTAATACAGTTTTTGACTATTTTACTGTTTTTAATTTATTTTTAAGCAAATACAGTATCTCCCAAAAGTGAGTACCCCTCACATTTCAGCAACCATTTTAGTATATCTTCTCAAGGGACAATACTATAGAAATGAAAATTGGATATATTTTAGAGTAGTCAATGTGCAGGTTGTATAGCAGTATAGATTCACTGTCCTCTCAAAATAACTCAACATACAGCCGTTATTGTCAAAATAGCTGGCAACAGAAGTGAGTACACCCCAAGTGATAACAGCAGTATGTTGTTTAACCATGCAAAGCCACATGTCCTATTCATCATGTTTATGTTGTTCTCTGCTTGACAGGACCATACAAAGTTGTGTATCTTGTATTAGAGCAGTTAAAATTTGGTGCTTTAAGTACAATTCTCTCATACTGACCACTGGATGTTCAACATGGCATCTCATGGCAAAGAACTCTCTAAGGATTTGAGAATTAGAATTGTTGCTCTCCACAAAGATGGAAAAGGCTTTTAGAGGTTCAGTAATACCCTCAAACCGAGTTACATTACAGTGGTCAGGGTCATACAGAGGTTTCTGTGCATCAGATGCAGAACCAGGCTTCAAAAAACAGATGCATGAGTGCTGGCAGCATTGCTTTAAATGTTGCAGAAGTAGAAGGTCAGCTTGTCAGTGCTCAGACCATACGCCACAAACTGCAACAAATCGGTTTGCATAGGCGTCGTCCTAGAAGGAAGCCTCATCTGAAGCTGGCTCACAAGAAAGCCCGCAAACAGTTTGCTGAAGACAACCTGTCCAAGAGCATGAATTACTGGAACCATGTCCTGTGGTCTGATGTGACTATAAGATAATCTTGTTTGGCTCAGATGGTGTCCAGCATGTTTGGCGATGCCCTGGTGAGGAGTACCAGGAAAATTGTGTCTTGCCTACAGTCAAGCCTGGTGGTGGTAGCATCATGGTCTGGGGCTGCATGAGTGCTGCTGGGACTGGGGAGCTTCAGTTGAGGGAAACATGGATTCCATTATGTACTGTACATTCTGAAGCAGAACATGATGCCTTCACACCAGAAACTAGGCAGAGCGGCAATTTTCCAACATGATAACGATCCCAAACACACCACCAAGAGGACATTTGGAAGAAAGCTAAAGACCTGAAACCTATTAAGCACCTGTGGAGCATCCTCAAGCGTAAGGTGGAGAAGCTCCATGTGTCTAATGTCCAGCAGCTCTGTGAGGAGTGGAAGATGATCCCAGCAACAACCTGTGCAGCTCTGGTCAATTCCATGCCCAGAATGATTAAGGCTGTGCCAGATAACAATGGTGCTAACACAAAATATTGACACTTTGGACAAGTTCACTTAGGGTGTACTCCCTTTTGTTGCCAGCTATTTTGACAATAATGGCTGTATGTTGAGTTATTTTCACGGGACAGTAAATCTATACTTCTATTTAAGCTGCACATTGACTACTCTAATATATATCCAAGTTTTGTTTTGTAAGTATCCAAGTATTGTTCCTTGAGAAGCTATACTAAAATGGTTGCTGAAATGTGAGGGGTGTACTAACTTTCATGACTTACTGTAAATCCAGATTTAAGTGAGCAAAAGGGACTTCTTAAAAAAAAAAAATCAAATAAAATCTTACCTGGTAGTATACGTGTATGATTTTTGGCTTCCATACTTTTGGCAATGTAGTTTATTTCAGATCATCTCACCACCAAATGTGCTATAATGAATAATAGATTATCTTCCAAAAATTATATTTAACTCTTGGTTTTTGTTTCAGGATTTGAGATTTTGAGAAAATGTGTTATAATATTTTTTTTCTTTCACCCTAGAGGAACCCTAGAACCCAGATCAAATATTAGATGTACATTTTGAAATGAATGTCATCTTTTTTTTCATCTTTTGTCTTTATGATGGTTACCTTTAAAACTAATCAGAAATGTTGAAAACCTGGAAATATGAGGGAGAAGCCTAGGAAATCATGGAGATTAACACAGTCCTGAAATGTTATGGAATAGTCATGAAAAATGATTTTTTTTTTTTTTTTAAATCCTTATCCAATAATAATGAACAGCTGAAAACAATGGAATATAATTAAAAATCTGTTTATCGAAAGGTGTAGGAACCCCGTAGTTTACTTTGTCGAAAACATAAGCTCGTATATGTGGCTACAGCAATCCTTATATATTTTATGTGATTGTGTAAGTGTCGTAAAAGTCAACAGCGTTATTTATTACTCTGAGTGGAGGTTTACAGCCTGCTTTGGTAATTGTTTAATATCTCATTTAACACGCAAAGTGTTGGAGAATGTACCCTAGACGTTTGCCTGCCAGCAGTGCAGTCCTTCGTTCGAGAGAGATGTGTTTTTTATGATCTCATTTAATTAATTACACCTGAAATGCAAAAAATCAGTTACATAAACAGTCTGTGTTTAGATATCAACAGTCTGTAGTCAATACATAATTTCAGTCTGACTGTGAATGACAGATTGCATTTGCTAACTTTGTCCTTTGTTTGATTTTACAGGCAGAAGAAATCAATCCCAAGTATTCAAAATACAACTATGTGTTTTTAGCAAAGGTAATGACGTATTAATTCAAATAATACGTGTAATTAAAATTGACAATGACAATGGGTATTTTGTTGGCTCTGTTCCAAACCTAGTGAGCTGCCTTGCTGACTACCACATGCATAGACAGCTTCCTTCCAAAGCAGCATCCTAACTAATATTAAGTATTAACCAATGTGGAATGCTCTACTTGTAACTACTTGTAAAAAAAATTACACACACTACCAGTCAAAAGTTTTTGAACTGTAAGACTTTTAATGTTTTTAAAGAAGTCTCTTCTGCTTACCAAGCCTGCATTTATCTGATCTCAAATATAGCAAAAACAGTACAATTTTGAAATATTTGTACTATTTAAATTAAATGTTTTATATTTGAATATATTTTAAAATGTAATTTTTTTATGTGATTTCAAAGCTGAATTTTTAGCATCATTACTCCAGTCACATGTTCCTTCAGACATCATTTTAATATTCTGATTTGCTTCTCAAATAATTTATTATTATTATGCTGAGTAGATTTTTTTTCAAAGTTCAGAAGAACAGCATTTATCTGAAATATTAATCTTTTTTTAACATTATAAATATTTTTATCATCACTTTTGATCAAATTTAAAGCATTCTTGCTAAATAAAATTATTCATTTCTTTCCCAAAAGAAAAAAAAAACATTACACTGACTCCAAGATTTTGAATGGTATAGTGTATAATATTGCAAAAGCTTTTTATTTCAGATAAATGCTGGATATTTATTCATCAAAGAATCCTGAAAAAAAATACTTAACTGTTTTAAATCGTGATAATAATAATAATAATAATAATAAGAAGAAGAAGAATTAATGTTTCTTGAACAGCAAATCAGCATAATAATTTCTGAAGGATCATGTGACACATCACTGGAGTAATGATGCTGAAAATGTAGCTTTGGTTGCAGGAATAAATGACATTTTAAAATGTATTCAAATAGAAAACAGTATATAAAATAGTAAAAATATTTCACAATTTTACAGTTTTTGCTGTATTTTGGATCAAATAAATGCAGGCTTGGGTGAGCAGAAGATACTAGAGTTGGGGTTCTCGGACTTGTACTCGGACTTGAGTCCGGTCTCGAGTACAATTTTTAGCAGACTCGGACTTGTCACGGACTCGGATGCATTTTGACTCGGACTTGACTCGGACTCAAGCTTTTCGGACTCGGGAATTATAGCCGAGTCCAGGGACAGTTGATGGAAATTTTACTGACTCGATGCTTACGAAAGTGACATTCAGTATTCACATGTGTTTAAAAGTCTTGCCAGTACTTGAAAGCCTGCTGGTTTCTTTGCATACACATACTCAAAGTGGTGCTCACCGAAAGCGCCTCTCAGTCAGCATGTGAATGCTGAATTAAGCATTCTATTGCATGTTATTGCTACACACTTACACGAAAAATAATGTCAAAATGCACCGTCTTGGAGAGTATTCATGTAAATACAGTCGGTTTTGTCTTGAGTTAATTTGAACAGTTGGGAGAAATACAGATGTGTCAAAATATATGATCTGTGCGTCCGTTCTTAAAGCGACAGCAGCGTAAACCTGCTGCAGCAGACTGCGTCATATTCCATTTATTTCATCTCACAATTCAGATTTTTTTTTATATGTCGTTCATATGTTGTATTTCAGACTTTATAACTCAATTTACCTCAACAGTAGTGAGTTTGTCAGTTATGAGGGGAAAAAATGCCAGAAGTGTGGGATATAAACTCATTCATTTTGAGCTGAAAAGGGAAAAGGGAGAATGACTTTTCTTATCAGAATTGTGAGATATAATCTCTGAATCGTGAAATTTTTAAATATAAACTCAAATGTACTTTTTTTTTACTCTTTTATTCCATGGCTTCCGTAGACTGCTCCTTAAAAACTGTCATTAACCCTCACAGCCTCATTTTCATCCAAGAAAAAAAAAATGAAATGCCATCTACCCTATCTAAGGTCTAACCATTCGTCATATAAAACCCAAAACACAGCCACAGAGATAAGAGGTGCTTTCTCTGCTCCTCAGGTCTCATTCACTAAGCTTCCTACCCACCCAATTGAATTTATACATTTACTATATAACAACAAATAAAGTCTAGTTCTGTCCTGCCCTATAATTTTTCACATTCTAAAAGCTATTTCACTCTGAAATATGTCACAATACATAAGCTATAACTTCTGTTACATGACTTTAAGTTTGCTGAGCAGGACACTAATTATGAGATGGTGTGAAATCAAAAATCAAAATGGCAATATGCAATAGAGGTTTGCTTTTGTTACATTTAAATTGGCATTGCCTTATTCTAGTTGTAAATGTTAAAACCAGGTTAAGATACTGACAAACAGTAGTGTTTAGTTGGACTCGGACTCGACCCATTTGGACTCGGACTTGAGTCCGACTCGGCCCATTTTGGACTCGGACTCGACTCGGACTCGAATGGTTAAAGACTCGGACTCGACTTAGGTGGACTCGAACCCAACACTAGAAGATACTTCTTTAAAAAACATTAAAAATCTTACTGTTCAAAAACTTTTGACTGACATTTCTCTTATGTCTTTTCCTTCAACTTTAATGGATTTCACTGAGCTTGAAATACTCTTACATAAGTATCCGACACACTTACGCTGTCTGCATAGGCAGCACACTAGATTTTGAAACTGAGCCAGTAAAGCCTTTAAACATTGAGAACATTGTAATGGTTTACTGTAAGTGCACCTATATCACTTTTCTCTTGTCAGTGTTACAAAGACTTGGGTCAGAGGAGTCAAGCCCGACAGATGTGTGACGCCGCCTCTGCAATGAGCAATGAGACTAAAGAGGTGTTTTTCTTATTTTGATGAATATGATTTATTGTAGTTTGAGTCTCTTGTCTTTGTAAATCTTTGTTGTTGTTTTTTTAAAGGATGAAGAAGCACAGAAGGAATTAGACACTCTTGTTGCATCACTTTAATAAGTCTCCAACAAAAGCTGACTGTCTTTGTGTTTCATCTCTTTGAACTGGACTGTAGCTGTTTACCCACAAACCAACATACGAACTACTAATGTTGGCCAGGCCACGTGATTAACTGTACCTCTATTAAAGGGGAGACCAGCAGCATTTTTGAATTATTTTTATGTTTTTGCACAAAATATGTGTTTTGCAGGACAATTTCTTTTAATACTTTTAGTTTGTTTGTTTTTTCTCCAGAAGATTTTAGACGGTATAATAGTTGCAATACACAACGTGGCTGTCACCTGTTGAAAACACTACGACCGTCAGTGGCTGCTGTTAGATGAATTAAATTTCATTAAGGAATAGTTTTTCCAAAAATGACACTTTGCTGAAAATGTACTCACCCTGAGGTCATCCAAGATGTAGATGAGTTTGTTTCTTCATCAGAATAGATTTGGAGAAATTTGGCATTACATCAGTGGATCCTCTGCAGTGAATGGGTGCCGTCAGAATGAGAGTCCAAACAGCTGATGAAAACATCACAATAATCCACATGACTCCAGTAAAAAAACTCCATGTCCTGTTGTCCTATCACATCAGAATCCACTGGCATGTTTGTTTAAAAATTGTTTACATGTAAACAGTACTTCATCCGTGCATATTTCACTCCTGAGTCATAAGAGATGACTTCTTCACTGCAGAAAACAATATTATAGATAGAGGACCACGTCTGAATGATGGATTTGTATCTTACAAACACAAAGCTTTTCATGTCACACAATGTTAATTGATTGACTTGAGTCGTGCAAATTACTTATGGATTATTGTAATGTTTTTATCAGCTGTTTGGACTCTCATTCTGACGGCACCCATTCACTGTAGAGGATCCATTGGTCAGCAAGAATCTGATTTTAAAAAGTAATCTACCAGTCAAATTTTTTTTATGTTTTTTAAAGACTTTTTAAAGTCTCTTCTGCTCACCAAACCTGCATTTATTTGATCTTAAGTACAACATTTTGAAATATTTATACTATTTAAAATAACTGTTTTCTATTTGAATATATTTTAAAATGTAATTCACTCCTTTTGATTTCAAAGCTGGATTTTTAGCATCATTACTCCAGTCACATGATCCTTCAGAAATCATTCTAATGTTCAGATTTGCTGCTCAAAATGTTTTTTTTTTTCAGGTTTCTTTAAAGAATAAGTCCAGAAGAACTGCTTTTATCTGAAATAGACTTTTTTTTCTAACATTATAAATGTCTTAATCATCACTTTTGATCAATTTAAAGCGTCCTTGCTAAATAAAATAATTTATTTCTATAATTTCTTTTCCAAATAATTATACACTATACCGTTGCTTTTTTTGGAACAGCTTTTTCAGGATTCTTTGAGTAGAAAGATCCAAGATAAGCATTTATCTGAAATAAAAAGCTTTTGTAACATTATACAGTATAATGTTACAAAAGCTTTATTTCAGATAAATGCTGATCTTTGGAAGTTTCTATTCATTAAAGAATCCTGAAAAAAATGTTCCAAAAAAGTAATGGTATAGTGTATAATTTATTTGGAAAAGAAATGATAGAAAATAAATTATTTTATTTAGCAAGGATGCTTTAAATTGATCAAAAGTGATGATAAAGACATTTAGATAATAATAATGATTTTTTTTTTCTTGAACAGCAAATCAGTATATTAGAATGATTTCTGAAGGGTCATGTGACACTGAAGACCAGAGTAATGATGCTAAAAACAAAATCAGTTTGATCACAGGAATAAATAACATTTTAAAATATATTCAAATAGAAAGCAGTTTTCTTAAATAGTAAAATTATTTCACAATATTCCTGCTTTTGCTGTATTTTGAATCAAATAAATGCAGGCTTGGTGAGCAGAAGAGAATTCTTTAAAAAAAAAAAAAACACTAAAAATCTTACTGTTCAAAAACTTTTGACTGGTAGTGTACATCTAGGATGGCCTGAGGGTGAGTACATTTTCGGCACATTTTCATTTTTAGGCAGACTATTCCTTTAACACTAATAATATCTTAAAATACTCACAACAAAAGAATCATATCATTTTATGGATTTTATACAAAGACTAAGATAAAGATATTAAAAATGACAGTGCTTCAGAATGCACTTCTTTATTATCAGCCATTACCTCCTAAAAGGCAATAAGCCAGATTTTTGGCTGTCGGCATGAAGTCTGGAGCAGTTAATAATGAGACAGGAAAGATCTATTTGGTTGACATCAAAAGCGTCTATTGACAGATCCATTGTTTTTCTATGCCTTTCATGGGCATGTTTGTGTGTAAATAGACTTTCCATATATTTTTGTCCATCCAAAATTATTAATGTAGCTACAGATTATTTCATAAATGTAATTTACAAAACAGCATGACTGTAAAGTGCTATTTATGGATATCTAGTTTACCTAATGATAAATGTCTGAAACAAGCAATTAATGATGACTTCTTCTGAAAAAGCTGCTAATGTATCAAAAAATTGTGTGCAAAATTGAAAATCTGTTGAATGTTAAACGATCCTCCCTCTAGAAATGCAGTCTTTTACAGTTTATATTAGGGACACCGAAACAACTCCATCTGGATTTAATCTTGTTAATCACATTCTCTCTGTGGAATCTGTATTATTGTTTGTAGTTCAGTTTAATGTGAACAGACAATTTAAATGATTTTTAATCCGTTTAATTTTTTGACCAAAGATGATTTTTAAATCCCTGACCACCGCTATATCAGAGAAAAGATGGGGACCATGTAAGTGGAAGGTCATTTCCCCCTTATGTTATTGCTAATATTGTTTTAATATCATTTGTCTGTGTTTAAAATATCCAGCATTATGAATGTAAACATTTTTTATGATAAAAAGATGGCACTTGCTCTGTATGGTACATTTTAGGTTATTGGTGATCATTGAGATTGGACGATTGTAACGGTGCATGTGAAGATCATCACTTCATCTCTGGTGCTCAGTACAATATACAATAAGGTGAATTCAGACTGTGTGTTGTGCATTGATTATGAGTATCAGCATAACTGTTAACGGTTTTATATCTATGTTTCTTTCTTTCCATGTGAAAAGAGAAGTGTTAATACTCAGAATGGCACAGACATTATGCATTGCACTTTTGACTTCATAAATGTAGGTCAGGTAGTGTTCAGTCAGTATTATGCCTGTACACTCTTGTCCAGAGAGCAGCCAACCAAGTGAATGCCAGGAAGACATGGAAAAAGGGGCTGGTTTTCAGGTGTCAAGCAGTGATATTACAGGGCACTCATACTGACTCAACACCCATCAGTTGTAAACAGAAATAACCTTTACATGTCTGGACATGTGCCTTTTCTTACATTAGAACCACAACATGTCTTCAGCAGCAAACAGCTTCTGATCAGAGACTCTTCTGTGCTTACATGCTTCATATGGATTGACATCACATAACAGGTACCTGAGGTGGTCTGGATTAAATCATAATGCCTTTGGTCATTAGCCATTTTATTGTTTTTTACTACTTCATTGTATTTATTAACACTACCATTCAAAAGTGTGGGGTCAGTAAGATTATTTTATTTAAAAGAAGTCTCTTATGCACACCAAGGCTTTATTTATTTAAAGATGCAGTTTATGCAGTCATGTCTATTTTAATACACTTCAAAATCTAGTTTATTCCTGTGATGTTAAAGCTGAATTTTCAGCATCATTGCTCCATACCCTAAGAGACCCTAAACTTTTGAAAAGTAGAAATAAATTCAAAGATTTGTCATTTGTCACCCTAATTTAGATAAAGTGGGTGCGGTCTTCATATGGTATCTTTACTTTCATTTAATTGTAATTTTCTTCTTTCATTTTACACATTATTACAAGGCAACTGTTCACCCTGATGACCTGAAAACCAACTTATAGTCTCTCATTACCTAATGTATGTAAGTCTGTTCTCTCACGTATAGCACAGAAATAATGGCTGCAGGACATGACCTATTCCTGGAAGGTCTATTCTAGGTTTGATGCTAATGAAGTCTTCTAGAAAGCAATGAGACTGTTAGAAATTTGATAAATGCTGAGATTTATGTAAAGAGGGGAAAAAAAGCCAAATGACAGTCAAACTCTGAAGTGAAGGAGATCTACAAAAAGTATTTGAAAGTCAGTTGCTAACTACTGCACTGTAAAAAATAAAAAGTTGAGTTAACTTAAAAAAGTAAGGTAATTTGCTGCAAAGCAATTTTGAGTTTACTCAACTTCCGTGGTTAAAGTTATGCTAAATCATTGTCGAAAGTTGATTGAAATTGCTAGTTTAAGTTAGGTATACCTTCTTCAGTGAGCACGTCTAACCCTCCTCAGCAAGTATATCTAACTAGTCATCATAAGTTTGTTTAAAGTTAAAAAGGGGGTTGAGTGAACTTTAAGAAACGAGTAGGGAGAACTACAGACCTGAAGTTCAGTAAACTCAAAAAAGCTTTGCAGCAAATTACCTTAATTTTTTAAGTTGGTTCAACTTAATTTTCTTTTAATTTACAGCTTTAAATCTTGCATTCAAACTTCTTCCACAGATTCCTGTATGTCCTTCACTTTAAAAATTGCAAACCATACTGTAAACACAATAAAAAAGACTGTCATTTTTACAGAAAAATATTTATTTGATAATTCTGCCAAGCGACATATTTTCTGTCAGCATGCAATGCAAAATTTGGACTCAGATATAGTTCTACGCCACTCATCAAAATAAAATAATTCAAAATAAAATATATATAAAATAAAATTTAAATGAAATGAAAGGCAAAAATCTTAATCCTTTAAATCTTGTAATGCCTTTAAAGTGCTGGAGTAAAACACAAATGCTTTTAAAGTGCTGTATAACAAAATTGTTCTCAAAGTGCCAGAGTAACTATCTTAAAATGCTGCAGCAATAAACAAGACTTCAGAGTTTCAACACATGCACTAGAGCAACAAAGTATTACAACTGTTAAAAGAAAACTTGAAAGTTATAAAACCTTACATTGAAACTCAAAACTGTCTTGGGCATATGTTGTACTGTTATACAGCTACTGAACAAACAGGAACAAATCAGTACTTGCCCTTCATTAGCCTTATGAACTGCAGCTACTTAAATTTTAACAATTTGTTTTTGAAGGACTGGACTCTTGCAGAGCACTGGGGGTCAAGGCCAATAAACACTTTCTGAATTGTTTCAAAAGTGTATTTTAGCTCTTTAGGATAGCTAATGTTGATGACATAAATCAAGCCAAATAGGAGAGCAACAGCTGTAGGGAGGTCTTGCACATTATCCAGCACAACTTGCTCCTCTAGAACTACAGACAGGTACCTCACATTTGGGTTTGAATGGATGGTGGCAACGTCATCTTCAACGACTGTTAAGACCCCCATCTTCATCCCTTTTGTGTGAGTGTCTTCTGGGTCTGTGTCCTGCAGTAAAAAGCAGCATAAACACAGAATCAAAACCCATTTTTTTTAATTGACTGAATTCTGCTGGACAACAAAGAGCTTTTTATATTATTTGAGATAGGTCACTCAAATCACACATGCCGTAATTTTCCATTGTGTTTGCTTCTATATAACGCTTTTTTAATTTGTGCTGTCAGACTCATCACTGAGAAGGATACAACTAGGATTATTCAATAAATACATTTTTGCCAACACTTTGTCTCCTCCATTCCACTCTTCCCCCTGCCGTTTGGCTTATAGAACAGCAGATTAGTTTCGGACACCAGACAAAACTGTTTTCTCTTTACAGGATCTGGTTAGTACCTCAGGTATGAGTGGATATGCTGATAACAGACTGATAACACACACTTACCAGGCAAGACTTCAGGAAGTTTCCAGACTTTTCCCTCATAAACAAAGGTAGACCTTTGAGAGCTGTAGCTTTCCTTTGAGCAAGCACATCAGAAGCCTGAAAGACACAGAAAAAGTTTTATGCATGTTATATTCAACCAAAAGCTTAGGGCTTACCTTTAAAGGGCCACTATTATGCTCATTCACAGGTTACAAATTTTACAATATGTTTGCATGATTTGACACTAAATAATTACTTGATCAAGTTGGTCTAGGAGAGTCTTCATTTCATCTCCATAGGCTCCACCACGTGATCGGTACAACATGATCATCTTTGATGCATATTCATCCAAAGAAGACAAAAAAGCACTCTTCAGGTTGGATTGTGTAATTCTGTAAAACTCGGCACAGACCTTAAAACACAGGCACACACATATACACAGTGAACAGTAAGAATTAAGACTACACAAGTTAATCTTTAAATAAATAAATAAATAAATAATCTCAAAAACATAAACTCACCTGATCTTCCAAAAACAATGCTGGCCATTGTTTTAGGACATCAGCCACAAGAGGTTCTTTATCCCTGATCGATTGTTTTGCTGTATACCTAGACAATGAAACAATATCACATATCCAACTTAATATCTCCTGAACTGCAGTTTTTGAAACATGCAAAATTGTCTGCATGTAAAGGATCAATGATGCAAGTTTGTGTTCTAGACCTCTATATTCTACAGGCTCTAAATACACGTTTGTTTAATGTTCAGAAGGAACTGCAGGAACAGTGACATCAGTAACATTTGACTGTGGATTCTGCAAAGGATCTCCTCACTCTTCAGACCCTGTCTCTTCATTGCTTTCCAAACGATCAGTTCGCAATGTAACAGAAGAGCTAAAATCTTCAAAACCTTGAGCTTTATGCTTACAAGATACGTGGCTACTAAAAGTTGAAAGGACATTGGTTGTCAGCTCACAATCTTTAAAAGGACAATTGACTGTGTCATGCCTCCTCAAATTATTTCTGATATGGTTTAAAAGCTGGGATGGCTGACAAACATCTTTGAAATCACATAACTCACATGAAAAATTAAAGTGGTCAGTAACTGCAGCAGTGTGTTTGTGTGGTCTTGTCAAATGTGTTTTTAACACACCTACAGTTTTAGAAGTGCAGACACAGTCAGAATACAAGCAAGGATGCTGCCAGGATCGCCCTTGATAGTGCCGAAGCCTGTAGTGTTTCAAGAGGACCTCTCTGCTACTGTGGGCAAATTTGCAAAGCTTACACTGCATTCCAAACCTAAGAAAAGAAAAACAAAAACAGTTTGACATGTGCAGTGTTACATTCCAACTAAATTGACATTAATTGTTTAAAACACAACATAAATATTACATAAAAAAGGAGAATATTAGATGAATCACATTCAATGCAAAATAATAATGCCAAATTAAATTTAACTAAATGGTGCTAAGAAGAGCTATGTAAAAAAAAAAAAAAAAAAAAGCTCCGGAAATACTAGACATTTGCTGATAATTCACCATGATTATATATTTTCGGTGTTTCAGACCAGATGTTATATAAAGCACGTTATTTTGTACGTCTAAGATCAGAAACAACCACACGGTTAACAAGGTTAAGAATACCCTATAACTTTCTTAAATGTAAAATGCTTTTTTCCCCCTCTATTTAACAATACTAACCTACAATAGTGACGACTTTCCTTGTGGCTTGTGTAACGTTATTCACTCAGGAAGATTACTTTGTTTTTGTTTTTCCAAGTAGTGCTCTGTTTTGAGGCGTGGCTGGATTAACAATAATCATGTTTTTTGCATTAAAGTTAACCAAAACTGATTTGCAGAAATCAAAACGCGGACGGTGAAATGGAACTGACCAGCTGGCAGAGGATTCAGTTTGGTCTTAAAGCCTTCCTCTAACGCAAATCAAGCAAATATTTATAAAAATAAAAAAATTATATATATATTAATTCTCAATTTAGCATTTTTAATTCGCATTAGGCGTATGACTGTGTTCAGTATGGCTTTCGTATGCTTCTTTGATGACTTAAATACTGGAAGATTCTATTAACTCCCTCCACAACACACAATCCATTTAAATACAGTTTATTGTAATAACTATCGTGTATTTTGATACATTTCGTTCAAATTTTACAAAGTAAACTGAACATGGCCTTCAAATGAAGCACGTGAAGTGAAGAAGATCGCTAAATAGCTGTGTGAGCTCGTTGGAAAATATAATTCCTTAGAATAGTCTTTCCAAAACACAACATTACAATTTACGTTAAGCATTTGTGTAATTTCATTTAAGTTATTTTCGATTAGAAAACTTACCTGAACCACAAAACATCCAGCCTCTTCTAAAATGCAATTGATGAGGGGAACCCCGTGCAAAATGCCGCGGAAACAGGCTGCGCATGCGCAATGACAGGAACTGAACGCTTCTTATTCTTCTTCTTCTGAAGCGTTTATGGCGGTTGGCAAACCAACTGATAGGTGCTTTACCGCCTCCCACTGGACTGGAAAACTGAACGCTCGAATGAAGAAATCAAAATCTTACGTTTTCCCAACTTAATTGTTTATTTTTATTGGACAAAATAGTAGTAAACATGCAGTTAAATCTTTTTTATAAGTAAACTCAACACTGTGCTCAAAAATTTGTCCACCTAACTTATAATTTTAAACTGAGTTAACAATTTGCAAGTTGGATTTTTTACAGTGTGGTATAAAAGATTCAGTGCTTAAATGGCATTACTATTACTATGTTTCAAGTCCATTTTGGATGATTTTATTGTAGTTTTATCGTGTTTGGGTTATCAAAAACCAATTGAAGCCATATTTTAGAACACTATGCATTCTGAAAATGACATTTAGAATTAAAGTAAGCATTACATGACGTATTTAAAGCAATCATCGAACATACTAAAGAATAACGTAAACTAAAACTATTAAAATATTTTTTGTTAATGGAACTAAATCTGAGATTAAAAAAAAAAAAATTACATATACTAAAATAAATATTGCCTTAGAAATTCATTTAATTTTTATTTAGTTCCAGTGTTTTCTTTTTATTTTTAATTTTAAAGCTTGAAATTGAAAAAAAAAAAACCAAAACTTAAATAAAAATACATTAGACCTATATAGTAATAATAATAAAAATTACTAAAAATAAAATTAAAAAGAAAACTGAAAAAAAAAAAAATATATATATATATATATATATATATATATATATATATAAAATTGCTTTGAATACGTCATGCAATGCTTACTTTAATTCTAAATGTCATTTTCAGAATGCATAGTGTTCTAAAATATGACATCAATTGGATTCTGATAACCCAAACACGATAAAACTACAATAAAATCATCCAAGGCTTTATATATATATATATATATATATATATATATATATATATATATATAGAAAGCCTAAATTCAAAATATAATAGTACATGTTATCCCTGTTTAACAGTTGTGCTGGAACTGTGAGACTTTTTTCCCCATATTTTTTGATGCAAGAGTGTATGTTTGATTTTGCCATTGGCAGGTAGCAGACATTTATGTTTGATCAAAATTATTGCTGAGGACAATTGAGTGACGAACTGTGCTCCGAATCCCGACCTGAATCAAAAGATTTGCGAACCTACTCCAAAGTTCCAGTCTAAATTAAATGATTTACGATATGCGCTCTGAAGTCTTACGAACCATCCCTACATCCCAATGTTCATACTATCCATCCTAAATAGTATGTGAGATTACAAAAAGTGTGTCCCAAAGCATAGTATGCTGAAAAGGGTATCCCAAAAGTCCCCGGATGGTCTACTATTTCAGTTCGATTTTTGAAGTGTGGATCCGTTCACACTCGAATGGCTAATATTGCCCACAATCCATTGCGCTTTGGCAAAGGTTTCGGTCCAGAACTACAAACATGAATAAAATGCGTTAAAAAATTACAAGCATGGCGGATAGAGCTGATAGAGCTGTTTAGAAAAAGGGGTTTAAGTTACTAATAATAAACACTTAACCTGGTAAAAAAACATTATTTAAACTTATCTGTGTTATATTTAATCTGCAACAGCAATGTGAACTTTTATAAACACCTGTTTGGTTGTTAATTTTTAAATACATCATTATGCAGAAAATATGAGCAGAGTTTTCGGCATGAAAGTATCTGAATGGCAGATCAACATGCTTCTTTTCTCTCCATTAGGTTAGGATGTTAACTGTGACAAGATGATTAACAGGCCAGTTTACTGTGACAGGTTAAAGATGCAGTTGTGTGAAGTGAAGTATGTCCCAAAGCTTGCCTACTCTTCTACTACACACTCAAAAATGTGTACTTTTTCTTCACCAAAAGAGTACATACTTTAAAGGCGTAGTATAAGTATGAACATTGGGACGCAGGGAATCATTTGATTCGTGAATCCTCTCCGAAGTTCCGATCTAAATCATCCAAGCTCTGTTGTCCCGATCTGAATAATGATTCACAAACCATCATTTCAGATGGAGATTGGAGACTGCAAAGCGCAGTTCGCGAATCGTTCAATTTGCGAAATGATTCGCGAACCCACTCCAAATTTTCGATTTTAATCAGAAGGTTCACAAACCCGTTCTGAATTTCTGATCCAAATCAAATGATTCGCGAACTAGCCTAAATCAAACGATCTGCGATCCGACTGGGGCGTTTCCAAACAGTGAAACAAATGACTCACTCAACTGAATCGGTTTGTCTGTTCCTCCACTTTTCGTGTCTTTGCACTTTGTTTACATGACACTGTCAGTACTTGCTTAGCTCGCTGTGTTTATGATTTAACAGAAATGAACGTATGATGAAAAAAGTATGATGTTTACAAATAAAATATTAATTTTCCATTCCAAAGATCTACAACTACGAACATATTCAGGTGAGGTAACCGGTTTACTGCTAACTAGTGAAAACACTCGCTTTAAAGGGGTCATCGGATGCCCATTTTCCACAGGTTCATTTGATTCTTTAGGGTCTTAATGAAAAGTCTCTAATATATTTTGGTTAAAAATTCCCAATATTAGTGTAAAAATAATCACCCTTTTACCTTGTCAAAATCAGCTCTGCAAAATTTCAGCTCATTTTAAGACATGGCCCCTTTAAATGCCACTGAGCTCTGCTCGCCCGCCCCTATCTGAGGGATTAGGATCTGTATTGTTTACTTTAGCGCGTTTATCAGCAAAACTGGACAACAAGCACATTATTAACAAAGGCCATTTGCAAAGGTGCATAAAAACCAGTCTACCCACTTCTGCTGTGGGTTAGCTGAATCAGGATTGATTTACACGAAAATAGATGCATATGTAGATGCTATTGGCACTTTCCATTTAAAAACGAAAGTAACGTTAAACCTCTGCGTCTTCAGCATGTCGGGAGTAAATGACTGCTGCTTTGTTCATTATTACATCCAACAACAGAACACCTCAATCGCTCAATTAGAGTCTTCCTCTGCACCTGAGTCACACAATAGCAGTATTCGGACTGTTTAATCTCGGTGAGGGCGGGGCTAAGGTAAGACGCTCATGGCAATCAACTGTGTTTCGTCACAACGACAAGAAGCTGAGAATGATCTGATTTTAAAAAGGGGATATTACTTTTAAAGATTAAAAAAATACCACTGGGTGGATTTTTATCATTGTAGGGTGGTTGTGTATCAAACCACCAACACACTTTAATATGCAAACAACATGTAAAAGCAGGTTTTGCACCAGATGACCCCTTTAAATAACTCAAAATGCATGTTAGATGCAAACATTGTGCATTATGATCGAGTTTGTAGCTTAATTCACTATAATTTAAATAGTTTGACCACTGCAATTCAGTCGGCGACAGTTTAATAGGAACTTAGTTGAAAACATCTAGTCATTGCATACCATTTAAATAATTGTTAAATGTAGGCTATTAGTGTATATTGTAGTAAATATGTGATAAATTATTGTTGTATCTGATTGTATTCGTCTATATAGAGTGATGGTCAATGTAAAAAGTCCCCTTGGTGAAAACACTTTGCTACAATCCTACTATTTTAGAAAAAAATGTTATACAAAACTGTCACTGGAGTGGTATACCCTTTCAAAAGGTACTAATATGTACCATTTAGGACTAAATAAGGCACAAACATGTACCATTTAACTTTTGTACCGTAGGGTACCATCCCAGTGACAGCTTTGTAGCTTCTTTCAGAGAGTGTACTATTAATCTGACAATAGTGAAGCATGTTTTCTTTTCTTCAGCAGGGCCTCTAAGGGGAGCAGGCGGCTGGTGGCGTATCAGTAATCAGTTGGCTTTATCTGAACTTGTCACGCACTCAAAGCTCGGCTGGCTACAAACCTCAGGCTTGATCAGAACAGGATGTGCTGGGAAAGCAAGATAAAGCACTTCGCAGGGACAAGTATATCCTACACACTTTCCTTCTATTTTAGGTGCCCAATTGAGGGGCTGCGTGCAGACATGGTGTGTGCAATAAAGTTAGAATGGTTATTTTCACTTGTCACTATTTTAAGGACAACTTGTTAAAATACAGCATTAAATGAGAGGACAAAATCACTGCCCAAACTAGTTTGATTACAAATGACTGCAATATTATATTGCATTTATTATCATAAAAGCTTGAGAAATTATACATTTTTTGAGTGTTTTATATATTTATTATATAAACCACTACATTTAATCACAAAAACTTTAAACTGAATGCAGTTTAGAATTCACAGAGCAGCCAAATGTCAGAGCTTATATGAAGTAGAAAAACATAATATTACATGTTGGTATCACATAATAGGAACTACATATCAAACTTACACATCAATGTTTTGCATATAAAATACAGTAGATCAAATACAGACCAGCAGTCTCTTAACAAGTGCTATTACAGCAGATCAAACATTGTTATTACAGTTCAAAAATATATTGCAGCAGTTAGAAACGAGCAAAAATTAGTAATCATAACACATATTATACATGTTACTTAACAAACCCTGAATTTCCCCTTCAGCATTCCCCTAACTAAAAAGGACCTGAGGGACACAAAATGTATTTCCTTTCAGCATGTGCCAGATATAAAAAATCACATTCATCTTATAATAGATATTGATGTCCAGAATAGTTTGACTGGAGACTTCCTGTGACCCACTGCGAGAATCTCCAGACAATATTTGATAGGGAAGGATGTTGCAGGAACACAATGGAAGTGGACTGCGTTAAATCCGCCTATATGTTTATTTTTATTACAGATTAATGCTAATAATAAGGCACAGACTTCAACAGTGCTGTAGAGAGAACCAGGAAATATGAGAATAGCAATAAAGTGCAGTAAGATTATACTGTACAAATGTCTCATTTCATGAGCTTTATATAGTGACATTAATAATGCAGCATAGTGCTGGGCAACGATTAATCGCATCTAAAATATTTTTTTTTTTGTACAAGTGTACATAAATGCATACACATGCATATATTTATTTAAGAAAAAATATGTTATGTTTATATATTAAATATATAACACTATAGCACTAGTCCAAATAGTTTTTTATGATCCAGTCAGTTTCAAATGGGTAAAATCAATGATTGCACCACATACTTTTCCTTGAATATTTTTTAATTTGGAAATACATCAAGGAAGTAAAATATGTTGTGAACAGCATTTCACATTGACTTTAAACCACTTAATAAAATTGCTACCATTAAAAAAATGTAAGCATGATGAGGGCGAATCTTCTATAATTAAGACTAAATGTATGTCTGTTAGCTATTTTTCATAACTAGACGAACTAGAATTAGTAACAAACTTCTCGACTAAATTATGCTATGCCTGTAAATGTCTCAATAGAAACCAACTTTTAGTCGTCTGAATAAACCATGCAGTGTCCTGTTGAGTAGCTTCTACTCTTTGCTTTGCTACTCTTGCATAACATACCATTAATCAGTGCATCATGTACAGTAGTTGCAGTAATGAATGGGTGTGTTTTTTTATTCCTGCAGCTCATCGCGAGCCAAAAAAATGTTTTTACCTGAGTATGACGTTTATAAATATATTGACATAATGCATTTATGAAAGATTCTTCAGTGTTTGTTTTCTTATCCACCTTCATTTGGCAAAGTATAAGTTGCGTGCTTTGATTTCACTTCAGTCTTGAGGTCTCTCTCTCTTTTGTGTAGGAGTCTGAGACGTTTCTGCCAAGCTCTCCAGCAGTTCTGCGCTGTCACGGAGTGTGACGGACACCTTAAAGGATCTGGGTTTAAGCGTGAGCCCATACTGATAGTCCATGCTAGGAGTTGTTTCTGCTCTAAAGCTACAGTGATGGGCCAGCAAGGAGGTGAAGAGGAAAAGCAGAATCTTTGACACGTCTTCTCCAATGCATCTGCGCTTCCCCACGGAGAAGATCAGCACGTTGGTGGTTTGGTCTTTGTTGAGAGCTCCATCCTCATCCAGGAAGCGCTGTGGGTTGAATACCTCTGGTTCGTCCCATTTGGTCGGGTCGTGGTTCAGAGACCACTGGTTGACGAAAATGATGGTATCTTTAGGAATGGGATAACCGTTGATGGACGTGTCCGTGGTTGTGCTGTGGGGAATCGTTACAGGGACGAATGAGGTGAAACGCATGACTTCGTAGATGAAGGCCATGACGTATGGAAGATGAGGCTGGTCTTCGATGGTTGGAAGGCGGCTGCGATCCGCTACTCTGTCGACGTCTTCCTGAAGACGTTTCTGGACTTCTGGATGCCTGCAATGTAAGTGAAACCCAACTTTAGAAGTTCATCCAATCACCAAGAATTCACGAAGTTTCAAAATCATTGCAACATGATTCTAATATTAAATGTATATTCTGAGAAAATTACAATGTTTTCTGACCTTAGATGCATTTAAACCTGTTGTAGGGAACTCCAACACAATATTAGGATAATTTAACATACACTATGTGACTCTGAACCACAAAACCAGTCTTAAGTAGCATGGGTGTATAGCAATAGCCAAAATTTAATTGTATGGGTCAAAATTATCAATCTTTCTTTTATGCCAAAATCATTAGGATATAGGAAGTAAAGATCATGTTCCATGAAGATATTTTGTAACTTTCCTACCATAAATATACCAAAACCTAATTTTTATTATTAATATGCATTGCTAAGGACTTCATTTGGACAACTTTCTCAATTTTTTTTTTTTGCACCCTCAGACTACAGATTGTCCTATTCTAACCATACATCAATGGAAAGCTTATTTATTCAGCTTGAGGTTAAAGATACAACAGGCCTACTATCTCATCTGTATTATTATCCTGCAAGAATTCATTGTGTTTGAGTTTCACAGAGTGGCCTACATGTTTAAAAGTGTTAGTGGGTCACATTTCATTTGTATTGCTGTAACCTGCCCTCATTAGTTGATGCCAATACCTGCACGGAAGAGTTACATAACCCATGAGAGCTGTTTGGTGTTATTGAGATCTGTCTGTCTCTGGCGGACAATCCGTAAGTTGTTGAATCACACACTTAAAGTCAATGCAGTCATCATTTGCTCATGTTCATGTCATTCCAAAACCATATATTTTATTTCTTCCAGGCAACATAAAAGATGACGTATTGCAGCAGCTCATGCAATGAAAAGGTGTTGAAAAAAACACCATAAAAGCTTAATTATTCTAGAGAGCATACAATTAAGGAAATGCCCCTAGTATTTTCGGTCTGTTCTACAGTATGGCTGTAAATCTGATATGTCTAAATTGTGGGTATCCCACAGTAGCTATAATATGGTCCAATGAAAACAAACCTCCATTTTGATTTGTAATGTTAAATATTAAAATGAAATAATTATTCAAAGGACTTGAAGGTGCGTCAACCCCTGTAAAATGCATATTGGTGACGTGGACCAAAAAAGTCATAAGCAGGGGTGCACTCATTAAATATAACTCAAAAAAACAAAATTAATAATAGTGATAATAATTTCATTGGATTTTATTTTTATATATTTTTTTATTTCTAAAATAAAATAAACAATTTAATAAAGTGTGTTGATACTATTATGTTTTAAAATACAAAGTATTTAATAAAAGTACTATTATTTCATAGTAAACCTAAAAATAAAATGATAATATTTACTTTTTTATGTGAATTTTCATCATTTTTAAACCTAAATTACCAAGCTTTTATTTTGGCCGGTTGCCGGCAGGTAAGAAATAATAGCCTACGCGCTCCCGCCGGGTTTTGCACTTCCGATTAAAGAGCGTTCAGTAAAGAGCGTCAGTATATGAAATGTCGCGTTTTGCATTGTGCTTTGAAAATGGCAGCGAATAGCCTTGAATTTCAATTCGAATAGAAATCTTATACAGCATTACAGTTTGTCGATCTAAAATGGTAATTGTGCATTAACAGCTGCAACCGTGTCGCTACGCAAATGCGCGCTCTGAACTTATTTACACAGCATATTTTCTTATTTTAGTCGCGCACGCGAACCTGCGGACCACTTATGTGCACCCCTGGTCATAATGTTCAATTTTTTGGGTCCGTCTGAAAGCTGAATAAATACGCTTTCCCGCTGATGTATCTGTATTCAGGGTGCAAAATAAATAAATAAATATTGAGAAAATCGCCTTTAAAGTTGTCCAAATGAAGTTCAATGCATATTAATCAAAAATTACGTTTTTTTTACATATTTATAGTAGGAAATTTACAAAATATTTTAATGGAACATAATATTTACTTAATATTGTAATGATTTTTGTCTTAAAAGAATAATCGATCATTTTGACCCATACGATGTATTTATGGATATTGCTACAAATTTACCCGTGCTTATTGGTAGACAAAAAGCATTACCTGACTAGTAACAGAATAATCCACTGTAGAGCCGTAGATAGAGTGTCTTGACTGGCCCCAAAAATGTCTGAGATGGTCGGTGGCACGTATTCTTTATCCAGAAAGACCCCCGGCCCACCTGACAGCCCTTTATCCAGCGCAACGATGAAGGCGTCAGTCATGTCACGGACGAGGCTCCTTAAAAGAGTCCTGCGGTGCTCCGCTACTTTAGATTCAATAAACTCGCTGAACTCCTTGTTGAGCAGTTTAAATTGGTCAAAGAGAGTTTTGATTGGGTTTGGGAAGTACTGCAGCCAGGGCATCACATCCACGATACTTCCAGCTCCGACAGTCTTGGTGAACTGATCATTTCTGCCCACCACCTGCTGGAACTCCTTATCATCGTACGAGTACCGGTTCCCGAAGCAAACGGCGCTCATGGTGTTCGCCACGGAAACCACCAAATACTGGTGAGGTTCGAAGTACTGCTGCTCGCGGGTTTTAGCCAGAAACAAACGGATGAGCTCTCCGATCTCGCACACGATGTGCTTCTCAAACGTCTGCTTGGTGTGAATGTTGGCTGTGGAGAAATTTCTCACGGTGCTGTGGGCGATCTTGCGATGCAGTTTCCACCACTGGCTGTAGTTGCCGAACGCCATGCTTTTCCCATTGGACACGACCCGGAATGAAGCGAAATCCGGTCTGCCGGCGAAATCGACGGCTTTTTTAATTAGCGCCTCTTTAATTGCGTCTCCGTTCAGGACCACCACGTTCTGGCTGCCCAGTTTGATCTGGAACACGTCGCCGTATTTCTGAGCCATCCGGGTGAAGTAAAAATGAGGTGAGGTACCTAGTTGAGCGGCGTTGCCGATGACCGGCCACGAGAACGGACCCGGTAACTGTCGCCGACCGGATCGACGCCGGAACATGAGCATTAAACACACCAGCAGCGAGAGTAAAACGCTCCGCGCAGAGAGCTGAATTAAATCGCTCATAACCGCCGGGAAATTCATCATTGGTGTATTTGCAAGCTTCACAATTAATGCAGATCCACTCTGAAGTGATCAAACTCAATGAACCTGTTGAGCATCAGATCAGTGTTGAAGTTTTCAGCGTTCGCTGCTTGTCTGAGTGATTGTCAGATGAGCTCAGAGAGCATAAAGTCTCAAACAAGTCTTGTGATGGTCGGTCTAAGGTGAATTCATCCAATAATTTATCCACGACTAAATAACACCACTGACAGTCTCCTCCTTCACTCACTCCTCTCTCTCTCTCTCTTTCTCTCTCTCTCGCTCTCTCTCTGTTTTTCTCTCTCTCTCTTTATATGCGTGAGTTCAACTGTTGTATAGCCTATGTGTAATCGCATGGCATCTATCTATCTATCTATCTATCTATCTATCTATCTATCTATCTATCTATCTATCTATCTATCTATCTATCTATCTATCTATCTATCTATCTATCTATCTATCTATCGTTCTATCGTTCTATCGTTCTATCGTTCTATCTATCGTTCTATCTATCTATCTAATCTCTATTTTAATAAACAGGTCCATGCAGCAAATAGAAACAGAACAAGGTTTATTCTAAATAGAAAAAAAAATGTGCGTCAGAACAGTCATGTGTTCAGTGATGATGGGTGATGAGACAATGGATCAGACCTTACTTTTTAAAATGAACTAATGTTTGGCACGATAATAATAGCTTGTACTTCCTTAATGCTTCATCGTTGTGAAAAATAAAATAGATAAGATAATAGCTGCTAACATGTCATGGAAAATTATGCAATGATGGAGATTTTTTAATATAGTGTTTTCCTCTTTCTCTGTTTCCACCTGTTGCCACTAGGAGGACCTTATTCCCAGCTTGCACTGAATTACATGATATAATTCTTAAAAGGAAAATAAAAACCTGCATTTTTTTTCGTTTGTAATTCTGTAAATTTTGTCCTTCGTATTTTGTAATTGTAATTGCAATGCCGGAATATAGGCTAGTGTTTGATATGATATGAAAACATGATGATCACGAATCGATCCACTGATTTCATAAAGATGACGCACAATTTCTAATAGTGATTAAACAGGTGAACAGCTCAGTTTAATGTGTTCCAACTGAGCAGTCATCGAAATTTGCTTCATAAAAAAATAAAAATAAATAAACTCAGCTTAAATCAGGGATTACATCAGGCAGATTGGAAGTTTTTGTTTAACATTTTCAAATAAATATAAATCATTGTCATAGTTAAGATGCTTAACAAAATGTAAAGACTCACTACACCTTAATACATATTAATGAAAACGAAATTCGTATAAAAAATTAGTATGCCGAATGAGAGCAGAGTCATCTCGTGTGTTCAGTACCACGGACAGCGCGCAAGCGCTTCTGCGCCGATTACGTCACATCAAATCATGCTTTGATCCTCAGAGAAAGACTGACTCTTTACAGCAACCAAGACTCAAAAAACAAGTTCAAATGAGCTATTATATAGAATAACATAACATTATTCATTGGACATATATGCACAACGTTTAGACGTTTTATGTTGCTATAGTTAATTATTTTCCACATTCAATAATAACAGTATTCATCAAAACGATTTTTCTCAACGAACTTAATGAGCTGCATTTTAGGATGCTTTTTAAACAGTTTAGCATGAGTTCAAATGTATTCTTGACATCGGTTAGCTGTTTTAAATCACTATCCACACATCAGCTTTAAAATAAAGCAATTTAATACATATGTAAATGTTGTAATTATGTGTTATGTATTATGTTTATGTATTATGTTGAATTATTATTATTATTATTATTAGTAGTAGTAGTAGTAGCATTATATTAAAATAATTCGCATGTCTCTGTCGATACGACCGATGTTTTTGGCTATTTTTGTTCCTGCTGACAAAACACGTTTGTACCCTTAATTTGATTCATTTAGTTGGGTTGCATTAATATTTATGGATATTTACCCGCATTAATTTTCACTCAATTTTTTTCTTGCTGAGCAAAACTTGTGTCTATTAGGCGGACATTCATTCTTTATACCTGACCTGTACAGCGCGCCAACACAAAAGTCTGTAACTTTTAATTTGAATGCTATTTATATTTGTTTTGACCCTTGATGTATAATGCTCATTTTTGGTTACACACGAGATTTTTTTTACTGCGCTGTGTTACCTACTAAGACATTAAAATAAAATTTCACAAAAAAAAAACAAAAAAATAAAAACATAAAATAAAATAAAAATCTCACGCAGAACAGATCAATTATTTAGTAGGATATAATATAATTGGTAGTAAAATAATATATATTGGTAACGAATGAATGATTTATTAGGCAATAAATAAATACATAAATATTTTCCTGTAACTGTAAATGTCTTGGCGTTTTGTTACAGTTCTGTGCCGCTATTTCCATCACTTAATCAAGCCACTCTTCTTTAAAACACAATGACCTTTTATTTCACATGTCATTGCGTTTGCGTTGTCTCTCCCGTTGAGCTTTTTCGTCCTTAACCATTAAAGTATGATTGGGGCTAGAATGGATACAGCTAAGGCCAGATTGTTCTACCATTGCTTACTGGGCATGCGGACAAATATTGATTCTTTTTTTTTTTGTCACGCTGAACAATTAATTAACTGTATTTGCATTATAATGATAGGTTTAGGGACGGGTTAGTAAAACAATCTGATAGATAGCAAATTTAATGTATTGTTATTTTATGGCGAGATTTTGCGTCACAGCCATAAAGTATTCAATTCTGACAGCGATTGATTTGACGCATATTATTCTCCGTATTATTGTTATTATTTGTAAATATGCTTGTAACATTTTTGCTTTTATAGACCTTAAACCTAGACCTCAGAGAATAGATATAAATAGTACTATAAATAGACATTATCCAACTTATTTATTCAATGCGAAGGTAAACTGTTTTGTAGTAGTAATATGTGAGACTTCCGGTTCATAAGCCGCTGAAAACGGTAAAACTGTTTGCATTACAAACCATTGTGTTTATAATTAAGATAATACATTAGAAAAATATGGTAAGGCACATTAGTCTGCACTCTGCAATATCAAGGAGCAAAACGAGCTGTTTATCTGGTTTGTACGGATAAAAATAGCTGGACGTGGATGAAACCGGATGCCAGGCCATTACATTTAAAAATTGCCGCGCCCGCTCTTACTAGGAAAAATAATGTGGATAGTATTTTGAAAACTGAAAGTATTTTTTTCGGAGAGGTGTTTCGTCAGATGAAGAATCGGCATGTTGTTCAACAACAGTACAATCCAATGAACACCTCGTGCTTCGGTGCCTTGCAGCCTCGTGTTCATTCTTGTCAAAACTTAAATATGACGCTATCCTGACTAGGTCTGTTACATAAACAAATCATCTGTAATAATTAGTTGTATTTTTTGCATAACGTGCTTAAAATATATACATTTTTTGCTTAGTTTGTTTCTTCTAGATTAGTGTTTAGAAGAACAACATTACAGGTATCGATTTATAGTATTTTCTTGGATATGTTATATCAGTGCTTCTGTTTTTTTTTTTTTTCAGTTATGATCTCTACACCACTTGTGGACTTGTGGTCTTGCTGTGAACAGACTCCTGACCCCCAGGCCTCTTTACAACATCAAAGAGCCAGGCCATGCTGAGACAGGCCCTGACTAACACACGCAACACTTTGCTGTGGTCCAGGTGTTTCCAGGTAATTGTAAAGCTGTGCGTTGTCACTTTAATGTGTTTTATATAAAGCCAGTGCCAGTTTGACGGACTGCATCCTGTGAGATGCTACACATACATCACAGAGACATCAGAAGAACTGCATACATATGTCATACAGTAAAAGATATAAATAACATAATTTAAGAATTTTTTTTTTTACAGATAATTTGTCTTTCTTTTAAAAATGTCTTTCTTCAGTCGTAAAGAATTGTTTTTTGAGGAAAACATTTCAGGAATTTTCTCCATGTAGTGGACTTCTATGGTGCAGTTTAAATGCACCTTCAAAGGGCTCTAAATAATCCCAGGCTTATCTAGCGAAACGATCAGTTCTTTTCTAAAAAACCACAAATGCTCGTCTTGTGTAGCTCTGAAATGCACATGCATACTCTGTGCACTCCGGTTAACCCTTGTTAACCGGAGTGCACAGAGTATGCATGTGCAGGCGATTGATTAAATAACAGTTCAGGAAAATGTGACTGCAGTAGTTTTGTCACAGCTGCAGTGTGTATATTGGAAAAAAAAAGGTGTGTGCTCGAGACTGGCTTATCTTCTGTGCTCAGTCAGATCAGTCAACTTCTGGAGGAAACAGACTAGGGGAGAAATGGCCATGGGGCGTTGAGTTGAGCGCTGCAGTCACGCACAGGCACTTAATCACGAGAGGTGACATTACACACTACTGGAGCTGCCTGCTTACAGCTTGCTGATTAAGATCCTACTACAGACAAGTTTGCTGTGTTATTTTTAAAGTAAATTAACAGGAAGAGCCTGAGAATGCTAAAACTTCAAACTATTCAAGTGACATGAAAAACAGAGAGAAAATTCTTCCGTTTTGTGTATTTCAATTAAATGCACTCTTAATTATTTCGAATATTTTTGTCTGCATGACAATTTAAAGAGATACTTCACCCACAAATAAAAATGTTGTCATCATTTATTCATCCTCAAGATGTTTCAGTCTTGTATGAATTTCTTTTTTCTGTTGAACACAAAGATAAAGTTAAGAATGCAAGATATTTTCAACAAAAGTAAGAAATTCATACAGGTTTGGAACAACTTGACTAAATGATAACAGGATTTTCTTTTTTGGGTGGACTATGATTTTAAGTGAGAAGTTGTATATGCATGCATCTAAAATTGTGGAATTTCCTTTATAAAAATGTAAATTGGGAAATATTAAGGCTAACAGTAATCATTGAGAACAAAACAAATGAACTTTCATCTCCAAGTGAAAGGGTTTTTTTTCCTGTCGCCGTCTGTAACTGTACACACTGTGAAATGTGATATTGCAGTTGTGGTGTTAAATAGCAGGTCACAGAACTTCATTTAGCAAAGAACATTGTACTTCCTCCCCCTCATTCTTTGTGTGACTTTGCACCAGAATAAAATGACAATTGGTGATCTCTTTTTATTGGCATGGCTAAATACAGAGCCTGAGAACACTCTTAAAAATAAAATTATCAGCATACCAGTGTGTTTGACACATCTTAGTGTTCCATATCAAAATATAAAGTTCTCGTGAATATGCACTGATTTCGTGAAAAAAAAAAATTGTCATTTGAGTTTAATCCAAGACATAAAGAAAATGTATTTTATTTTTATCAGTGCTCCAAATCTTTGACTATCTTTCTATGTAACACAGATGTTTGCAGAATATTACGGAACTTATTAAATTAAGACTTAAAGGAAATTTTATTTATTTCAGTTTATTTTATTTTATTTTTTATTTATCAGTGCTCCAAATCTTTGACTTTCTTTTCATATACCACAGATGTTTGCAGAATGTTAGAAAACTTACTTATTTCACTTTATTTTATTTCAGTTTATTTTATTTTATTTTATTTTATTAATTCAATTTAATTATAGTATAATTTTTTCAGTGTTCTAAACCTATGACCCCCCCCCCCCCCCATGGAACACGAGAGATGTTTGGAGAATTTAGGTATTTATTTATTTTAAACTTTAAGGATTTTTTTTATTTTATTTTATTTCATATATTTATATATATTTTTTCATTTTTCTAAACCCATGACTTTCTTTCCATTGAACACAAGAGATGTATGCAGAATTTATTTATTTATTCATTTATTTGAGACTTTAAGGAATTTTTATTTTATTTTTGTTTTATTTATTTGTGTATTTATTTGAGACATGAATGAATTGAATTGAATTGAATTGAATTTAATTTAATTTAATTTAATTTAATTTAATTTAATTTAATTTAATTTAATTTAATTTTCAGTGTTCTAAACCTATGGCTTTCTTTGGAATGCATTCTATGGAATGCAAAAGATGTTTGCAGAATTTATTTATTTATTTTATTTTATTAATTTAATTTTATTATATTTATTTTTCAGTGTTCTAAACCTATTACTTTTTCCCATGGAACAGGAGATGTTTGCAGAATAAAGTAATTTATTTATTTGAAACTTTAAGGAATTTAATTTATTTATTTTTATTTTTTTATTATTATTTTTTTTTCAGTGTCCTAAACTTGTGACTTTCTTTACATTGAACACAAGAGATGCATGCAGAATGTATTTATTTATTTGAGACTTTTAGGAATTTTAATTTTATTTTCTTTCTTTCTTTCTTTCTTTCTTTCTTTCTTTCTTTCTTTCTTTCTTTCTTTCTTTCTTTCTTTCTTTCTTTCTTTCTTTCTTTCTTTCCATGTCAAGTGTTCAGTATGATCTTTTGGACTTCAAACTTTCTATAGTAATATTTGCTGAATTTACCCATTCTGCATCCTGTTGTACCATTCTGCAGTCATGCCGTCTGTTTTCCTTCCTTTGTTTGTCAGTGTTACACTCCTATAGACACATCTGCAAATGCATGCAAGCAGGATGTTAGTATTTATCCCACTCAGCATCATTTGGTGTGATGGTGTCAGAGAGTTTAATCCAGATCATCACCCTGCCACTCCGTACGGCCCGGTTTCTCTCATTACAACACAATGACCCTCATGACGCCACACTCTCCTCAACCTTCAGTTTCCCAGGAAAATGATAAAACCCCTTCTTCCCCCCCTCCACAAAAGCTCAAAAACATACTAAAACGATTGAAAAGACAAACAATGCTAATGAGTCTTTCGACGTATCCTAACGACCCTGCAAATTAACAACCAATTGAGGTACGGCCTCCATCAGGCTGCACAGCTTTTTTTGTCTAGCCAACTGTTGTGGAGGCCCTTGCCAAAGCGTAGTCACTAGTCCGTGAAGGCGTCTCCTCTTCCTGACACTAAGAGGGCATTTTTCCCTCAGAATTTTGAACCGTCACTCATGTCAGATTTACATTCTTTTTGTTTCTTTTCTTTGTTTTCTCTTTTTGTGTAGGAACCGTTTGCGGCCGACGTCTAGAAATAGGCTTTTCTTGGGGAGAATATGCAGGAAAACACGTGGTGGTACGTGATCAACCGCATGACCGCGCTTTAATTTCAGCCCACACTGCCTTTGTTCCCACTGCGCGATTGCCTAACGCTGTTTTAAAGGACAACTTGTCTTGAGAACACATATACAGTAGGCAGTGGAAGTGGAAGTGTCACAAATCATTACAGTAAGTTACAGCAAGGCTAGCTGTGACTTTAGATTATTGCTAATAAATACATCATCTGATTTTATTAATATTGCATAGCCAGTATTATTTACTTTAAACTGTGCTTTAGTAGGTGTGGTGTGTACTAAAACAACACTTATCATGTCAATCTAGTGAGTTTGTGATGTTGAGATTGTCTTCATTTTCTGTATTTCTGTGTTTCAAAGGTCCCAATAATATTCAGGGCAGTAATTACCATACGTATTTATAGTATTTAAATTGGTTGAACTTTAAAGGGGTTTTAGTTGCATGATTACTAAATTATTAGCTTTTGTCTCCCCCGATATTAAATATTTAGTGGCATTTTTGAGATTATCTTGTGAATTAAAAAATAATTTTTTAATGTTGTTGTTATGATTAGCAATGTTTTTTAGATATTTTATTTTGTTTTATTTTACTATTTATCAGTGTTTCAAACCTATGACTTTATGAATTTTCAGCATGTTTATTAGGTATTTTATTTTTTTCATAATTTTTTATTTTATGTTATTTATCAGTATTTCCAACATTTGCCACTTGACAGTTTAATTTTTAGCATGATTTATTATTATTTAAATTTATTCATTATTTATTTTATCAGTGTTTCAAACCTTTCTTTCCATGGAAGCAGGCACTGAATAAATCATCTGTATTTGTCAAGCAATTGACAGTTTAATTTTCACCATTATGTTTTATTTTATTTTATTTTATTTTATTTATTTTTTTATTTTTTTATTTGCACTGTGGCAAGAATTTTTAATGTAAGTGGTTGGATTTTTAAAATGTTTGCATGTTCATTTTTCTGTTGTTATGATGTTGATGTGGTATTTTTGTCTTTTTATTTTATTTTATATATCAGTGTTTCAAACACTTGACACTTAACAGTTTAATTTTTCACATGATTTTTTATTTTATTTATCAGTATTTCAAACACTTGGAACTTGACAGTTTAATTTTCAGCTTGATTTATTATTATTATTTTATTTTATTTTATTTTATTTTATTAATTTTATTTATTATTTTTTATTTTGTTATTTATCAGTGTTTCAAGAGACTTTCTTTCCATGGAAGAAGGCACTAAATAAATAATCTGTATTTTATTTTATTTTATTTTATTTGCACTGTTGCATTAATTAAGTGTTTTTATTCACTTTTCTATTTTGATCAGTTTGTTATTGAGTACGTTTTTATTTTTTATTTATTTTTATTTTTGCATTTTATTTGTATTTTATTTATCAGAGTTTCAAACACTTGGCACTTGAAAGTTTAATTTTTAAGCATGCTTTATTTGTATTTTATTTTTTTATTTGCACTGTGGCATGAATAAATGGTTGAATTTTTATTTTATTTTATTTTATTTTATTTTATTTATTTTTCAGTGTTTCAAACCTATGACTTTTTTCCATGGAGTCAGGCACTTGACAGTTTAATTTTCACCATGATTGATTTTTTTGTTTGTTTTTTTGTTACAGACCTATGAATTTCTTACTATGCAATATGAATGTTGCAGAGAGTGACAGCTTTGGTCACATGCACTGAAAATTGTGACTGATTTTGTGTTCAGAGGAAGAAAGAAAGTCAAAGCAGCTTTAGAACAATATGAGACTAAGTAAATAATGACAAGATTTTCGTTTTTAACCAAAATATCCCTTTTTATGCTGTTGCCTGACAGACAGTTTCTTACACCTCTTTTGCCATGAGTTCCTGAATGCTAATCCAATTGAGATCCGGCATGAACAAACCAAGTTTTTCCGTGTCAGTGGACTTCCACTCTTTACCTCTTTATTTATCCAGCCTCCTTTGAAGAGGTCAGAGGTCAGCCAGTGCTCAAAGAGAAGTTCTGTTCCCCCGCGATGAGACATGATGGCAGTGTTTTCATTAGCAGTTAATGATGACAGACGGTCATGCATGAGAGACACCAGCCTGTGGAGTCACGCAAGGCTCCTGAGTTGGAAGAAACACCATGGAATTGTTTTTTTTATTTTTGGCACGAAGAGCATTGATCTTCTGAAAACATAATTCTAGGAAATCAACTCACCATAATATAGTGCTATTGACCAACTTTATCCTCCACATATTCTTGGCATACAAGTTTATTTTTGGCTACTTTTTTATGCAATATTTGTTATTAATTGGCAAATTACAGATAAGACAGTCCACAATACTATGCTGGCAATTTGGTTCCCAGCATGCACTTTGGAATGAATTAAATAAGCAGTTGAATTTTTAAATTGTCAGTTTTTCATTTTATTTTATTAAAAGTAAAAAAAGGGGAAAAAGGTACTTTCATTGGTGTGTACCCTTTAAAAAAGGTACTAATTTGCACCTTTTCGGTACTAATATGTAGCATTTAATGGTTTTTATTATTATATGGAAATAATATAATTATGTTTCATTAATATATATATATATATATATTTTTTAATTTGCATTTTATTTTATTTTATGAAAAGTAAAAATGGTAAAAGGTACTTTTTTACTATTTGAAATACAAATATGTACCTTTTCGGCACCAATATTTAGCATTTAATGATTAATATTATTATATTAATTTAATATATTTATGTGAAATTGTATTAATATGATTTTTTATTTATTTTATTTTATTTTATGAAAAGTAAAACTGAGGTGTACCCTTTCTAAAGGTACAAATTTTTACACTTTAGGTACTAATATATACTTTTAAAATACTAATATGTACCTTTTCGGTACTAATATGTAGCATTTAATGATTAATATTATAATATTAATTTAATATATATATATGTGAAATTGTATTAATATGATTTTTTATTTATTTTATTTTATTTTATGAAAAGTAAAACTGAGGTGTACCCTTTCAAAAGGTACTAATTTTTACACTTTAGGTACTAATATATACTTTTAAAATACTAATATGTACCTTTTCGGTACTAATATGTAGCATTTAATGATTAATTTTATTATATCAACATATTTATGTTAAATTGTATTATTTTTATGATTATTTATATATATATTTTTTTATTTTATTTTATGAAAAGTAAAAATGGAAAAAATATATTTTCACTGAGGTGTACCCATTCCAAAGGTACTAATTTGTACACTTTAGATACTAATATGTACTTTAAAAAATAATATGCACCTTTTTGCTAATAAAATGTAGCATTTAATAGTTATTTTTTATATTATTATTATTATTATTATTATTATGTTATATTAATAAATATTTTTAATTATTTGCTATTTTTATTATTATGTTAGTATAATATATTAATATTTAATTATATTAATATTATATGCATTAATATTATAGTTAACTAAAACTAAAACCTTAAAAACTACTTGAAATAAAATAAATGTTAAATTAAATTTAAATAAATAAATAACATTTGATTTCTGCTAGTTTCCAAGCAACATTTATCTTTTATGTGTAGTCTAAATTGAAGGAATAAAATAAACTTTATAAACTTGAATGAATGAATTAAAAATATAAAACCTAGATGTGTTACAAAAGTAATACGAATAACAAAAAACACTACAAAAAAGTGAAAATAGTGAAAAATGTGAAAAACAATAATAAAAACTGTCGATTGAACTAGGTTTTCAGACCTTGCACAGAATGTTCTTCCTAATTAAATTTTTGCATATTTTAATTTTATTTAATTTTTAATTTAATTTTGCTGAATAGACTTATTGTAAGACATTATTGTTAAATCTGGTCAAATTCAGGCAGTTTTCCACATAGTATACACAAGAAGTATATATAACACTTCTTGGAAAAGAATGCAACAGATCCTAGAACAGCATCAGAGAATTATGTAGAGCAGATCATCCGTCGCGTGCGGAGATGTGACTAATCAACATGGTAATTATTTCTGCACTGGCATGAATTGTGTTTTTCTAGCGTTTCTTCTCTCGTTATTTCTGTCTAGCTTTTGTTTCAAGGAACTTGCGTGACATTGAGCAGAGAGAGGAGGAGGAAGAAAAATCCCCTTTTGGCAAGACACGGCTACATGCTGAATTTTCCCTGCAGCTAGTAATATCTGAAGTTCTGCCTGCCCTCACAGTATTGTTTCAGGGAGGAATTCGTATCATTTCCTCGGGACTTTTTGTTTGTCATTAATGTATCATTCTTTTTTGGTGCTACGGTTTAGAGGACTTATCACTTTTTTTATGCATGGTAAGAATTACACTGACCTTTATGTGTAAAACAATTCCTAACATGCTTGTTGTGTTTGTATCTCCAGGTTTGTGGTACTATCATGCGCTGGGATCATGAGTGTGGTACCACACAAATGGCCTGTAAGAACAATGCTAGGTGAGTGCTGAAATCGCACGTACACACGCACGCTATAACCAGTTGGCACGAGTCCACACCATCCCAAACGTCCAGAGTTCCCAGTGAAAACAAGCCACTTCCTCTCCACCCATACCCCCCTTTAGCAGGATGATAAATTCAGAGTCTTGCAGCAATGGGAAATCTGGCTCCAAGATAAAGATTGTAGGGTTTTATGGGAGGAACGGGCTGTAGATATCAGAAGAGACAAAAGCATATACAGGTACCAACAAACCGCAAGGCCAGTATTTCCAGATTCTGCAAACTGGCCAGTTTGAGATTAGATGATGCTGCTGGTGACAGATTCCCTAAATGCCTCAAAAATTAAAACTCTAGTTTCTGTTCTAGTTGTAAGTTTTTAAGGTAAAAAAAATAATAATAACTGAATAAATAAATACAATAAAGCGGATTGAATGTGCTGGGTAAATAAGTTCACACCGATGCTCACGGATCTAAGCGCCTCTGATTGACCAATGCATTCCTAAATTCAAAAGAAATGCATTTGATTGGTTACAAGGCTTAACGCTGCACAAAACAGCGCATAAATGCAGTCTGATGCAATGTAATTCCGCTAATTGGCGCTTTTTATTCATTTTCACATTTCATTTTAATTGCGACAGCCGTAATATGTTGTTTTTTGGCCCTTTTGGATTCATAGGGCATTTTTGTTCATTTCCGACCTTAATTTAAACTGAAAGCATAAATCTAGGCTATGCGCTGCCGTTTTCAAAGCTCAATTAAAAAAGAAAAAAAAGAAAAGAAAAAAAACCGTTTTTAGAGTATATACTTAAAATGATAATTTTTTATTTATTTAAGTCATATTTAAATTGAAGTGCTAAAATACTCATTAGACATTACAAAAACAAACAAAAAAAAAAAAAAAAAAAAATATAAGTGACAAAAACACACATCAAAAACTTTATTATTTTGCTTATTACTTCATAAAAAAAAAAAACTAAATAAAGTGTAATAATATTGTTATTCCTTTTAAATAAGGTATTTCTTTATAGTTATATTTAATGGGTCACACTATGTGCAGTGTGAGGACCAAACCAAATCTCCAGGTGGTCTCATAAGAACCAGAATGAAAAATGGATGTGCACCCGTTTTTAGAGTATATACATACATTATAGTATATATCAAAAAAAGAAAAAAAGGTTTAATTAAAGTTAAGTTTCAAATTTAATTTTAATTTTAATTTAAGTTTAAGATTTAATTTGAAATGCTAAAATTACTGAAATAAAAAATGATAACATAAGCTAAACAAACTTTAAAATACTAAAATATCTAAAATTATTTAAAAAGCCTAACCTAAAGCCTGAAGCCTAAACAAAATAACTACATTTAAAAATATGTAAACATTAAAAATGAATAAAAATGACAAAAACAGCACTTGATTATTTTAAATATTAGTTTATCAAAGAAACTAAATAAATAAAATGCAATAATATTATTACTATTTTTTATAAATAACTAAAATTATAAGAAAGAAACCATGCAGACATATAAAAAAAAAAAATGAATAAAAATGAAAAAATCTAAAACTTAAACTAAACAAAATTTAAACTAAAGTAAAATAACGGTTTAAAAATGTTTTAAAATTAATACATTATGTAAACATTAAAAAACAAATAAGCTAAACTAAGCTCAATTTTAATTGAAGTACTAAAATAACTTAAATTAAAAAAATATATACTGTTTATAACAAAAAACTAAAAGTGACAAAAACCCACAACAAAAACCGAAACTAAACTAACCCTGATCCAACCCAATCACTAAAACCTTAACTAAAACTGAAGTGAAAGCAGAAAATATTATACTATATAAATATAATAAAATCAAACACTACAAAAATATAAAATAAAATAAAAACTATACAAATATGCTAAAATAACACTGATAATGGCATGTTTTACAGATGTTACATGGAATATACACTCACAGAATTCAGAATTGAAAAGTACCTTTTAAAAAATTCTGTAGATCTATTCTAGCTAATAAGATGTTTTTGGCTGTTTAAATCATAGCTCCGTTTAAAAACACAATGAAACTGAAATAATATCAGATCTTTTCTTCCATATTGTGAAATCTACTTGAGTAAAACATTAGCAAAAAGAAGTCAACTTAAAACGAAGACTTGTTTTAATCTGTCGGTTGTTGATTGGAAGGAGGCAGATCTAAATGAGGCGGGTTTTAGCAGACTAAATGATAGCAGAAATAAGCCTGGATGAGAAGTGTTGCCACTTATCATATATTTAGAACATAGATACCAAATTGAACAAAGAGTCCCCTATTTAAATCTACTCCACAAGTTTTCCTTCAAACTCAGAACTGAAACTGTGTATGAAGTGCAGTGATTGTGTGTGCATTGTGTATTGTGTAGATGAGATTGAGCGCAGCTGTACTGATACAGTACCTGCACACACAGGCGCTAATGAGCGTTCGGCTTCACTGGCTGCAAAATGTTTCCCATGTCCCACTGAGCTGTTAAGGAAACATGAATCTCCTCTAACAGCAGGAGCCAGACTGCTCAAGCAGGACCATCTCACAGTGTTGCCATAACACGGCAGGAATGTCACCAGCACTTAGGCTGGAACCGCTGAATATGAACAGTACAGTAGATGTCAAAGATGATTCGCAGAAATACACTGAAAGACAGTGACCTTCATCTAACCCACTGAAAACGTGCAGGACGTGTGGGAGTGATGAACTAGTTGATTCATGTTTTACTGGGATATAGGTGAAACGCTGATGATTTGTAGGATGGCAATAGGCTCACGCTATTTTTAGAACTTTCACAGATCACTTTTAATATTGAGGTGATTTCAATTCTATAATTCTATAATTTTATAAAAAAGTTAATCACCTTCAGTATTGTTTTTTTTTTATTTCAGCTCATCAAGGCTGTGTTAAGCTGATTAAAAATACCGAAAAATACAGAAATATTATTGCAATTTAAAATAGTGTTTTTCTATTTTAATATACTTTAAAAAGCAATTTATTCTTGCCATGCAAAGCTGCATTTTCAGCATCACTACTCCAGTCTTTAGTGCCTCATAATCCTTTAGAAATCATTATAATGTGCTGATTTATTATCAATGCTGGAAACAGTTGTGCTGATTAATATTTGTGACCCTGGACCACAAAACCAGTCTTAAGTCGCTGAGGTATATTTGTAGCAATAGCCAAAAATACATTGTATATGCCAAAAATCATTAGGAAATGACGTAAAGATCATGTTCCATGAAGATTTTTTGTAAAATTCCTACTATAAATATATCAAAATGTAATTTTTGATTAGTAATATGCATTGTTAAGAACTTAATTTGAAGAACTTTAATGGTGATTTTCTTAGCATTTTGATTTTTTGCACCCTTTGATTCCAGATTTTCCAAATATTGTCCTATCCTAACAAACCATACATCAATAGAAAGCTTATTTATTGAACTTTCATATAATGTATACATCTCAGTTTTGTAAAATTTAACCTTACGACTGGTTTTGTGGTCCAAGGTCACTTTTCTTTTTTTTTGGAACCTTTTTAAAGCTTTTTTGATTAATAAAATGTTAAAAAGAACAGCATTTATTTAAAATAGAAGGCTTTTGTAACAGCATACACTACTGTTCAAAGTTTGGAGTTAGTACATTAATAGTTTTATTGAGCAAGGATGTGTTAAATTGATAAAAAGAGATTAATAATATATATTTATAAAATGTAATAACCTATTATGATTATTATTTTTAAATATTTAAATTGTTAATTGTAAATTTAATAGCAATTTAAGAATTGAATTAAATTTAATTGAATTAAATGAAACTGTATATGAAATGAACAAAAAAACTAATAATTTAATTTAATAATTAATTGGTATTAATTATTTTAAGTTGTAATGTTTAAAATTTTTAATTAAAATATATATAAAAAAAATGAAACTTTGAATATGAAATGAACATTTTTTAATGAATCTCATAAACTATTAAAATATATAAAATAATATGATTTTAGGATATTAAAAATATAAAAATAGAATAGGTATTAAATGTATTGATCTTAATTGATTTTGAGCTTTAATATTTAACATTTTTAATTAATATATATTTTTAAATGTAATAAATGAAACCTTGAATATGAAATAATTTTTTTTATGAATTTCATAAACTATTAAAATATATAAAGTAATATGATTTTAGGATATTAAAAATATAAAAATAAAATAGATATTACATTTATTGATCGTAATTTATTTTAATTTGTAATATTTAACATTTTAATTAATATATATTTTTAAATGTAATAAATGAAACTGAATATGAAATAAATACTTTTTTTTATTTTTTTATGAATTTTATAAACTTAAGATATATAAAGTAATATGATTTTAGGATATTAAAAATATAAAAATAAAATAGATGTTCAATGTACTGATCTTAATTGATTTTAAGTTGTAATATTTAAAATTTGTATTAATATATATTTTTAAATGTAATAAATGAAACTTTGAATATGAAATAAATATTTTTTATGAATTTCATAGACTATTAAAATATATAAAGTAATATGATTTTAGTGTATTCAAAATATAAAAATAAAATAATAATTAAATGTAATTAAATGTATTGATCTTAATTGATTTTAAGTTGCAATATTTAACATGTTTAATTAATATATGGTATTGAATGTAATAGACTTTGAATATGAAATAAATACCTTTTTATTTTATTATGAATTTCATTAACTATTAAAATATATAAAGTAATATGATTTTAGGATCTTAAAAATATACAAATAAAGTAGATATTACATATTATTACAAGTAGATATTAAATTTATTGATCTTAATTAATTTTAAGTTGTAATATTTAACATTTTTATTAATATATATTTTTAAATGTAATAAATGAAACTTTGAACTTTGAATATGAAATAAACTACTTTTTAATTTCATAAACTATTAAAATATATAAAATATTAAGAAAATAAAATACATATTACATGAATTGATCTTAATTTATTATTTAAGTTGTGATATTTAACATTTTCAATTAATATATATTTTTAAATGCAATAAATGAAACTTTGTTTATATATGAATTTTTTTTCATAAACTAATTATGGAAGTTTTGTAATAATGTTCTTTTTAATATTTTTTTAAATGATTACATTAAAACATTTAATAATGACATTACATTTTTTATCAATTATATTATAAATATTAACAAAACATATTTTGATTGTATATAAATCATTTTTATATTTTTTCATGACTTTTTAGTTAAATATTATTATTTTAATAGCACTTATCATCATATGGAACACAAATGGCATGTTTAAGGCGAATGATGCAAGAATATTTAAAACTTTTATGCTTAGATTAATGTCATTTTCCCATCCGTTTTTAAGACAGAATGCAGGAAACAATTACTGGACCATGACTCTTTTGTTTGGGTTTTTGCTTTCCCAAGTCCTCCAAAAGTACTATGCTCTATTAATTCTGATATTTCTCTAATTAGATCGGTCATTTGTTTTGTCGCTGTTGACTGCAGTTCAGTCCTTCTGTTCTGAAATGAAAAGGTCTCGGCGGAACAGAAGCGGCCCCTCGGCGGCCCCAAAAACACAAACCCGAATTCACCTCAGCACAAATCCTCTGCGCACAAACACATGGACGTGATTGGGAGTTTTATCCCTTTTACAAGGCCTCATTCCATTATATTTTCTATAAAGCACATAACTTTATGCCGAAATTTATGAACAGAAAGATAAAAACTAAACTGACGTATTGTAAAAATTCTAAATATTGAAGAAAACATTTAATTTTTTTCTGAGTAGTACATCGTTGAACAGTGGCAGCATGCATGTTTAAGGTCAGTCACCTCTGTAACGGTTGCTAGGGGTGTATTTGGTTGCTTTGTTGCTTCAGTGAGTGAGAAAGGAGAGGTGTTGCCACAGGTAATGTGAAAAGGAGAATGGCTGGCCTGTCAGTCTGGATTATATGTGTCTCGCTGCACTTTGATGTGTCGTGACCGTCTGAAGCAATGCACACACACTTCTTCCTGACACTGCTGGCCTGTGTGTGACTCTGTGTTTGACTCTCTGTTTATACAAACTTTCTTAAACTAGAAAAGACTGAACATCTCTGAGATGACATCCGTGATTTATTTGCATGCTAATTATCATGCTGAAAGCTGCTCCAAACCTGT